>NC_038249.2:6382806-6682806 GCF_000004515.6 Glycine max | reverse complement strand
GGTAATTTTTGGTAGCAAAATACTTTGAATATGGACATGTGTTATTTTGGCACAATACCTTGAGCATGCATATATGAATTCTTTTCAAAAAAATATATGTGGTAACTAGGATGTTTTGAATGTCCTTGTATATTGATATAAATAGCAGGATACTCTGCGTGTATGCACGTTCATAAATGTTCTTCTTTAAGGAAATGCGTGCACAAGTTTGTTCTAAATCGAAAAGATTAGCATGTCGTTTTTGATTCGAAATAGCATTTCCTTGTAAATTAACTTCCCAAATGTTTGTCCTCGCAGGAAATGGCTCCGAAAAAGCTTTCCGCAAAGAGATCTAGGAGGGACGCCGTGGCTGAAGGGACCAGTGCCACCCCCGAGTTTGATAGCCACCGTTTCAGGAGCACCGAGCACCAACAGTGCTTCGAGGCCATCAAAGGATGGTCGTTCCATAGAGAGAGACGCGTCCAGCTCAGGGACGATGAGTACACAGATTTTCAGGAGGAGATAGCTCGCCAACGTTAGACGTCGCTGGTGAGTCCCATGGCTAAGTTTGACCCTGATATAGTCCTAGAGTTTTATGCTAATGCTTGGTCCACATAAGAGGGAGTGTGAGACATGCGGTCATGGGTGAGGGGTCAGTGGATTCCCTTTAATGCAGATGCCCTCAGCCAGTTCCTGGGTGACCCGCTAGTGTTGGAGGAAGGCCAGGAGTGCAAGTTTAGTCAGAGGAGGAACAGGGCCGATGGGTTCGACGAGGAGGCCATTGCCCAGTTGTTATGCACCCTGGGGCAGGATTTCGCCCGGACTGTTGCAGGGAGACGGGTGCGGATCATGCGCACCAGTATGACCACCTTGACCCGGATGTGAATGACATTGCTGCTTAGCAATGTCCTGCCTAGTGATCATAATTCCGATCTCCCTTTGCTGAAGTGTCAGCTGGTGTATGCCATCCTGACACGGATGAGCGTCCACGTGGCTCAGTTGATTGCTGATGCCATCTATTTATTTACAGGTATGCCACCCACCAGGCACCCTCTAGACCCGAATAAGTCTAACAGGGCCCTGGGGTTTCCGGCAATGATCACGGGCCTCTGCCAGTCATTCGGGGTTCCCGTCACGCCTAGTAAGGTGATCTGACCGCCGATCACCCGGGCCTTCATTGAGAAGTATTGCACGCCTAGGCCGGCGCAGGATGATACACCTCAGGCCACAGACGCACTGCTACCACCTCATCAGGCTGATCCCGCTGGGTCACTAGGCATGGAGCGTTATCTACAGCACTTGGTTCGCCAGCAGGCGGCCAACCACCGGGGGCAGGTGAAGATACATGAATGTCTCTACCAGCTCAGCCTCAGTCAGCATGGGCAGGGTTTCGCTCCTTTTGCATGCCCTACCCCAGCGTAGTTTAGGGCTGAGGTCGCATGGCCTGGAGATTGACTCGAGGCCCATGCAGGGGAGGCGCCTGCAGAATCCCCCGGCGATGCAGAGGAGGCCCGTATGGAGGAGGAGATGACGGACTTGCTCGGTTTCTTGGGAGGAAGCGGGGCCACGTGACCAAGGTCACCGCACTTTTTATTGACATTACTATTTTTGTTAGTTTGCTGTTGACGTTTTCTGTTATTGTCTATATGCAATTGACATTACTATTTTTTTGTTTTTGTCTATATGGTTACTAACGTTGCTGTTATTATTTTGGTTTGGCGTTATGGCTCTCAGTTATTTCGTCACCATTTTTGCGACTTACCATTTCGTGCGTTCTTTTCATTTACCTTGTGGTTAGACGTAGGTAGGTAGTGTACGCCCCTGTCTGCACGATCTTTTTGAAGAAAAAGAGAAGGAAAAAAAAGGGAGAGCGAGCAAAGAAAGAAAAAGAAAAAAGAGAAAAAAATAGAAAATAAGTTATCTAGCTAAAAAAACCAACATGCTTTTGAAAGAGATAACTTCCAACTTTTCTTTGAAAAAATTCACTGATCATAAAAAATGTGTATACACCTGAAGGGTGAATGCTGTGAAAATTTTCCCGAACGCCCAAAATGGACTCGGATGAATGCGTGAATTGATAAAAGAACATGTTTTGGAAACACTGGGTTGACTTAAATAGAGAAAACAAATCTTGAGTCCTAGTATCACATGACTATAAAAACTTGATGCTTGAGTGTCCACATAGGTGCATGCATGACCAGTTTTGCATAAAATTTCCTAATCATCATTGTTGCATGTGTATCATGGAAATAATGTGGGACATCCCCTTTATCCCCGAACCGCTGACCAAACCCTGACATATATCATGACCAACCGTTCTACAAGCCTTGAGCCAAAATCCCAACTTACCATAAACCTTGACCCAGGGTGAGAATGTCAATCCTTGCCCTCAAAAGAAAAAAAAAGAAAAGAAAGAAAATTCTCAATCAAAAGAGTGAGAGAAAGCAAAAGAAAAAACACAAAAGAAAGAAAATTCCCGATCAAGGATCAGAAGAAAACAGAAGAAATATGCAGAAAGGTCTTTGGACCAGACAATATCGGAACAATACAGAATTGTCACCAAGTAAACAAAAAAAGAAAGGAAACCACGACCTAAAGTGGTCCTCTCCCTTTGATTGCCAACCAAAATCCTGTGCGTCGGTGACTTGTTCACCTCACACTAAACAAAAACAGAAAAGGAAAAGGCTAAAAAATTTCATTTAGAAAATTTCATCGGCATACTCTCCTTCCCCGGTAGACACATTGTTTTTCATCCAAAAAGCATATGTTGCTCTGATCAGTTGGAAGTTTTGTCTCTTTACTAATGCATGTTCGCATTTTAATAAAGAAAACACCGAGACTATTTTAGTCTCACAAGTTATCCAGAACAACGTAGGTCTGAGTTCCTCATTGAGGATACGTAGAAGCAAGAGCCTTGCTTTTGTCGACCACCCCACCTTTTGTTACCGTGACCCAAGAGTCTGATTTTCGCCATTCAGACACAGTTGTGTCCGATGGCACGCAGAGACAAATTATGGTCATTCTACGTCTTTTTTCATCCAGAGGCGGCGGGCCCGAGGACATGCGGAGACAAATTATGGTAATTTCGCTCACCTTTTGTCATCCAGACACAATCGTGACCGATGGCACGCAGAGACTAACGTCGTCTCTTGCACCTTTGCCATCCAGACAAATTCGTGTTTGATGGCACGCAGAGACTAACGTTGTCTTCTGCACCTTTGTCATCTAGAGGCGGCGAGCCCAATGACATGCGAAGACAAATTATGGTCATTTCGCACACTTTTTTGCCATTCAGTCACAGTTGTGTCCGATGGCACGCAGAGACAAATTATGGTCATTCTGCGTCTTTTGTCATCCAGAGGCGGCGGCCCCGATGACATGCGATGACAAATTATGGTCATTCCGCTCACCTTTTGCCATCCAGACACAATCGTGACCGATAGCACGCAGAGACTAACGTCGTCTCCTGCACCTTTGCCATCCAGACACAATCGTGTCTGATGGCACGCAGAGACTAACGTCGTCTTCTGCACCTTTGTCATCCAAAGGCGGCAGGCCCGATGACATGCAGGAACCATTTGGTCCCGCACCTTTTCACCTTTTGTCATCCAGAGGTGGCGGGCTCGATGACATGCAAGAACCATTTGGTCCTGCACCTTTTCACCTTTTGTCATCCAGAGGCGGCAGGCCCGATGACATGCGGGAACCATTTGGTCCCGGAGCTTTTCACCTTTTGTCATCCAGAGGTGGCGGGCTCGATGACATGCGGGAACCATTTGGTCCCGCACCTTTTCACCTTTTGTCATCCAGAGGCGGCAGGCCCGATGGCATGCGGGGAACCATTTGATCCCGCACCTTTTTCACTACCCAGAAACAATCAAGTCTGATAGCGCGCGGAGACAAATTATGGTCATCCGCGCCTTTCGTCGACCGAGAGGAACAAATTCGACAATATCAGGATGATGTGTCAGTACTGATCACTTTCACAATTTTTGCAGGTTCCGCTGGCAGGGAGATTGACCGGCCAAATGGTGTTTCGCTCGAACGAAATTAGTGTCTTATCTTTACTTCCCTTTTATCTCTAATAAAAGACAAGTAAAGAGGGGCAACTGTCATACCCTAATTTCGTCCGGGGACCATCCGTTTGTTGGGATGCATCCCTCGTTTGACCACTTCGAGGTACTTGGCACCCATCGTTAGGCAATCCGTGAGTTTCTGTGACAATCCTTGAATTTCCGTGACATGCCGGAAGTCAAGAGGAAGTGTTAATGCACAATTCGTAAAGTTCCGTAACATTCCGGAAGCCAAAGAAGGGATGATTGCGTAATTCGTAAGGTTTTGTGATATTATGGAAAGAAAACAAGTATCGTTACGTAATTCGTAAAGTTCCATAACGTTACAGAAAAAGAATCAACAAAAAAAGGCAGGGGGTGTATTTAATAAACAGGGGCTGCAAATAGCAACCAGGCCCACTTGGGCCTTCCAGGATGTTCCCCAGAAGGCGGTGCCTTCTTGAGGAAGCAACCTAGCTCGCCTGGGCGAGCTGGGTGGCAAGCTTCTCCCTCTTTTTCCTATAAATAGGGGGAGGAGGGCAGAACAAAAATGTTCAACCCTCTTGGTATCTGAGAATCACTTAAAATTAGTGAGAAAATTTGTTTCCGTGAAGAAAATTCAAGCCGAGGCGCTTCCGTAATGCTTCCGAGACGTTTCCGTGGGTGATTTCGCAAAGATTGTAAACCGATCTTCAGTCTTCAACCGGTAAGTTCCTGAAATCGAACTTTTCAATTCATTCTATGAATCCTCAGTGGTCCCCACTTGTTTCGCATGCTTTTATTTTCATTTTCATTTACTTTACATACCCCCTTTTGACATGCTTTAGTCATTTATTTGAGTTATTTTCTCACCTAATCAAAAATAAAATAAATTTCCACCGATCATTCGTATTGTAACATCCTTTAATTTCTCTTAAAATGAAATCCAATCGTTCGGTCATGCCATAATCACGTTTAAAACCAAAAAAGAGGCAAAATAATAATATAATTTAGTAAAATAAATCAAAAAATTCAATCGGACGTTTTTCTTTGGGATTTTTCTTTCTTAATCAAATTGACTAATAACCAAACTGAAACTAAGGCTAAAATCAATTCATGAATCAAACTTTTGTCATCACCTAAAAAACCGTTTTTAAGGTCCAACGCCTTGAAATGGTCTTTTCCGCTTTTATTGGTTAAACGTGGATTTCTAAAAAACCCTAAAATCAACATGTAGCTTTGTTACCTCTTTCAATAAAAACAAGAGATCATTAATGGTCCAATGCCTTAATGTTTTCTCTCCTTTCAAAAGAATCGAAAGATTGTTTAATGGTCCAACGCCTTAAATAACCCTTCATTTAATAAATATATATATATATCTTGCAAAAAAGGATAAAAACAATTTAACCAACGTTTAGTTCTCAAAGAACTACATAGGTCTGATTTCCTTATCACAATTGAGGGATACGTAGGAGCAAGGGAAACACCCTTGTCGACCACAAAAAGATAAAAAATATGAAAGGCATAAAAAGACATAAAAGACGTAAAGGGAACATAAAACAAATTGAAGTCATGTTTGCACATTTGATTAAAGGCTGTCGTCCCTTGTGACGGATGTGTGGGGTGCTAATACCTTCCCCGTGCATAAATACAACTCCCGAACCTTTCACTTAAAGTTCATAGACCACGTCTTTTCCGGTTTTTTTGACATTTTCCTCGAATAAATGTTGGTGGCGACTCCGCGCGTATTCCTTTCTTGGAAGACGCATCCTGCGAGCCCTGCGTCGCCCTCCCGCTGAAAGGTAGGTTGCGATAGTAGTGTTGCAACCTAACCTTTCACAAGAGGGAGACGCAAGGCTCACGGGTGCGTCTTCCAAGGAAGGAAAATGTGCGTAGTCGCCACCAACGTTTATTCGAGGAAAACGTTAGACAAACAAAAAGTGGGTTTACGAACTTTAAGTATGAAAGTTTCGGGAGTTGTTTTTACACACAGGGAAGGTATTAGCACCCCACGCGTCTGTCACAAGGAACGATAACCTCTTATCGAGTGTGTAAATCATGACTTCAAAATTATGTATTTTCCCTTTTTATGCTTTTTTATGTATTTTCTTGTGTTTTTATGTTTTTTACTTTTTTGTGGTGGACAAGGGTGTTTCCCTCGCTCCTACGTATTCCTCAATTGTGATGAAGAAATCAGACCTACGTAGTTCTTTGAAAAGCAAGAGAGTTATGCGGGGTGTTGATTTTAGACTTTTAAACGGTTTGTTTTCACCGATAAAAGTAACAAGGGACTGTTAAGGTGTTGGACCTTGAAACGGTTTCAAATGACCTTTTTGTGGGAAAATGCTTGATTTGTGAGTTGATTTTAGCCTTAGATTCACTTGGTTATCTCTCAACTCTTTAAAGAGGACTTTCAAAGTAAAAAGATGTCCGGTTGACACTTATTTTATTATTTTTTGGTTTAACCGAGGTTATGGCATGAACAATCGATTGAATTTTATTTTAAAGGCGATTAAATGAGATTACAACACAAACGATCGGTTGAAATTCATTTAAACATTAATTAAGTGATGTTACGGGTTAAATGATCGATCAAAACTCGCTTAAAACGTAGAAAAAGAATACCGAAAGTAGAAGAATGAAAATGAAAACATATAAAGCAAGAATGGACCCCTAAGGGTGCATAGAATGAATTCAAAGCTTCAAAATCAAAAACTAACTGGATGAAGATCGATGAATGATGAAGAACGAACGAAGAACAGCGAAGAACGTCCACGGATTCGATCACATAAATGTCACGGAGGCGCCTCGGCTTGGATTGTTTCCTTCTTTCTTCTTCTCTTCACTAATTTTAAGTGAATTATGAGTGCTAAAAGAGTTGAACCCCTTCCCCTCAGCCCCAAAGAACTTTTTATAGAAAAATGGGGCAAGGTGGTTGCTTCCACCTGAAGTAACCCCCCTCCAAAACCTTCTAGATAGGCCTAGATGCTAGGGACACCCGCCAGTTTGATCAATGCACCCCTCATTTTTATGTTACTGGCTGATTTCCTTCTGAAACATCACGAAACTTTACGACTTACACGGCGATGAGTGTTAAGCATTTCATAGTGGTCAACCAAGGTCCTCACATTGACAAACAATTGTCCCTGGACGAAATTAGGTTATGACAGGTAGCAAAAAAATGCCTTTCAACTGTGGATAGGTAGCAAAAAATGCCTTGCAAAATATGTATACATGTTGGATAGGTAGCATGAGAATGCCTTTCAAAAAATATATGCGTACATATGTGGATATGTAGCATAAGAAAATTCTTTGCAAAAACATGTAGGTGTATGTCATAAAATGCCTTTCACCAAAATATATGTATGTGCATGTATATAAATATATGTATAACCCATGCATCAATGTGTAAGTTTTTTATCTAATTACACATTGGCATTTTCGTTTGGCAAAAAGAAGTGTGCGCACCATTTTAGTTTGAGTGGCCTTTATTGTGATAAATTGGTATTTCTTGTAAACTAAACTTTACAAATGTGTCCTTACAAGAAATGGCTCCGAAGAAGCTTTCGGCCAAGAGGTCCAGGAAAGATGCCGCTGGAGAGGGTTCTAGTGCGGCCCCACAGGCAGATGTGGATTTTGATGGACATAGGTTCTAGAGTGAGGAACACCAATAACGATTTGAGGCCATTAAAGGTTGGTCGTTCCTCAGGGAGAGGCGAGTCCATCTGAGGGACGAAAAGTATGCTGAGTTTCAAGAGGAAATTGCCCGGAGGCAATGGGCTCAGCTTGTAGCACCCATGGCTAAGTTCGATCCTGAGATAGTCATGGAGTTCTATGCGAACACTTGGCCTACAGAAGAGGGAGTCAGAGACAAGTGCTCCTGGGTGAGGGGCCAATGGGTTCCTTTCGATGAGGATGCCATCAACCAGTTTCTGGGGCATCCATTGATCTTGGAAGAAGGCCAGCGTTGTGAGTTTTCCCAGCGGAGGAGTGAGGCCTCTGGCTTCGACGAGGAGGCTATCAGCCAGTTGCTGTGCGTTCCGAGGTAGGACTTTGCCCGGAGCGTAGCAAGGAGACGGGTGCGAATCATGCGCACCAGCATCACCACCCTCACGTAGATCTAGATGACGTTGCTGCTTAGCAACATTCTCCCCAGCGACCATAATTCAGACCTCCCCCTGCCAAAGTGTTAACTGGTCTACCCCATTCTGACTCAAGTAAGTGTCCATGTTGCCCAGCTGATTTTGGATGCTATCTATCAGTTTCCAGGGATTAAACCTCCAAGACACGCAGTGGACCCAGAGAAGTCCAATAGGGCCCTTGGGTTTCTTGCTGTGAGCAGCCAACTACAGATGCACCACTGGTCGACGGTCGGCAAGTGCATCCGATCGCGCAAGTAGTATAAAATGATAAGAACCTAGTATCGAACTCTTGGGGAACTTGTTTTACTTGGTTAAGCTGTGGTTCAGTAAATAAGCGTCTTGTTGTAAAAGGTTTGTGTGTAGTATGGACACGTGTGTAAACTAACTAATCAAAGGTAAATAAAAAGGTGAGTAGTGGTGGGTGCAAAGGAAGATGGTCAACATGTTAGTCTTCCTACTGGGCGACTGATGCTATTAAAGATGTTCTTTGCCTAACAATGTTCTTGTGTTCTATGTTGTCTCCTTGACTGCTAAACCCCAATGTCTCGTGCATGTTTAGCCTAATCCTAATCAAGCATCTTCCTTAGATCCCTCTTGTTGGACTAAACTTGACCAAAACTGCATTGACACATACATACCAACAACTAGGTTATCGTACCCCGATCTCTCGTGAAAATACGATAAACTAGCCCTGTCCTATCAAGTTCTACAGATCAAACCATTTCCCAATGTTGAATGACCCTAACTAAGCATGCATCTTCGTGATCAAGGCAAAAGGATACTAAAACGAAGTACTGATAGCACAGAGAACACATGCAACATCATTAGATAGATATAAGAGTATTTACATCAAGTACCCCGTAGGAAGAAGCAACTGAGGATTTAGCTCTCCATAGCTGGGAAGCTTCTCTTGCAAAGATGAAAAAGAGAAAATGAAAGATTAAGAAGTACAAGTAGTGAGGATATCTCCTTCACCTCTAGAAACCTCACAACCACTCAAACTCTCATCCAATACTGCGCATGATAACTTCCTCTTCAATCTTTGCTATCTCTCAAAATCTTCACACCAGAAGTTCTCCCTGCCACTCAACCACTTAGATGAATGCTTCCAAGAACAGAGAAAACACCAAAAATTGAGAACTCCCTTCCATTTATGATTTCAGGCTTTAAATAGTGTAGCAGATTTTTGGTTGTTCGCTCAGCCACATTATGGTTCGCTTAGCCAAATTAAGTGACATTTGGCTTAGCGCGCCTCTTCTTCGCTCAGCCAAGAGGTGCAAGCGGTGTGCTTAGTGAGTTTGACTCTTGCTCAGCGCACCTGTACAGGTCATCTTTTTCCAGGTGCTTCTATGCACTCAGCCAATCATGTTGTGCCTAGCAGATCATGCGCTCAGCCAGAGGAGGATGGCTTAGCGAACTGCAAAAATCAAACTTCACCAAACTTGCTTATTTTACCTAAAATTGAAATGGAAAGGTTATTAAATACACAAAAGTGGGATACTAAGTACTTATTACCTAAATTTACAAAAAGTACTCACAATACTACAAAAAGAACTGTAAATGGAAGGAGTCAAATACAATTTACACAGCTTTTTTACACAAAAGTTGGTCGTATTAACCGAATAACAAACTCCCCCAGATTTACATTTTTTCTTGTCCTCAAGTTGTAGAAGCAAAGCTTCATGGGCATGGTGAATCAAAGGTGATTCAAAGGTGTTTTGATGATAACAATGATGACAACAAAAGATGATGACAAAGGTGATGACATAAAGCTCAAAGGTCAATCAAAGGATGAGTTCAAGATGTTCAAGAAGGAATCAAGAACAAGGATGAGTTCAAGATGTTCAAGAAGGAATCAAGAACAATTCAAGATCAAGACTCAAGAGGAAAAGTTGAAGAACACTTCAAGATTCAAGAAGAAGGATGAATTCAAGAATCAAGATTCAAGGATCAAGCTTCAAGAATCAAGATCAAGATTCAAGATTCAAGATTCAAGAATCAAGAGAAGACTTAATTAAGATAAGTATGAAAAGGATTTTTCAAAAACTGAGTAGCACATGGAATTTTCACAAAACATGTTTACCAAAGAGTTTTTACTCTCTGGTAATCGATTACCAGATTGTTGTAATCGATTACCAGTAGCAAAATTGTTTTCAAAAAATTTCAAATTGAATTTACAACGTTCCAATTATTTTCAAAAAGCTGTAATCGATTACAATGTTTTGGTAATCGATTACCAGTGCCTTTGAACATTGAAATTCAAATTCAAATGTGAAGAGTCACATCATTTCACTTAAAAGCCTTGTGTAATCGATTACATTAATTTGGTAATCGATTACCAGTGACTGTTTCTGAATAAATCAAAAGATGTAACTCTTCAAAAGGTTTTTGACTTTTTCAAATTGGTTTTAAGTTTTTCTAAAAGTTGTAACTCTTCTAAATGGTTTTCTTGACCAGACACAAAGAGTCTATAAAAGCAAGGCTTTGATTTGCTTTTCAATATACTTTTCCAATTCATTCAATCAATCTTTTACAAGCCTTGAATCTCTTTGAACTTCTTCTTCTTCCTTGTACCAAAAGCTTTCTGAAGTTTTCTGGTTTTTCCAAACCTTGAAAACTTGTGCTATTCATCTTTTCATTCTCTTGCCAAAAAGAATTCGCCAAGGACTAATCGCCTGAATTCTTTTTGTGTCTCTTCTCCCTTTTCCAAAAGAACAAAGGACTAACCGCCTGAATTCTTTTGTGTCTCCCTTCTCCCTTGTCAAAGAATTCAAAACGACACAGTCTGAGAATTCTTTTGATTCTTCCCTTTCCCTAATACAAAAGTGTTCAAAGGACTAACCGCCTGAGAATTCTTTTGTATCCCCATTCACAAAGTATCAAAGGTTTAACAGCCTGAGATCTTTGTCTTAACACATTGGAGAGTACATCCTTTGTGGTATAAGTAGAGGGTACATCTACTTGGGTTTGACTGAGAACAAGAGAGGGTACATCTCTTGTGGATTAGTTCTAGTGAAGGGTACATCCACTAGGGTTTCAAAGAGAACAAGGGAGGGTACATCCCTTGTGGATCTTTGCTTGTAAAAGGATTTTTACAAGGTTGAAAGAAATCTTAAGGACCGCAGGTTGCTTAGGGACTGGATGTAGGCACGGGTTGTTGCCGAACCAGTATAAAAACTCTTTTGTGTTTGTTTCCTTCTTCCCTACTCTTTTACTTTCCGCTGTGCATTTAATTTCCACTTTTACTTTCTGTTAAGTTTCTCTTCTACTCCATATTCTCTTAACAACATAAGTAAAAGCCTTAGAAGAGTAATTTTTAATTAGTAAAGGTTTAGGAATAATTAATTCAACCCCCCCTTCTTAATTATTCTGAGGCCACTCGATCCAACACAAGCGAATAAAGAACAGCTCACTGGTCCCCAAGTGACAAAACATGCAGTGATTATGTACAAAGGTGTGTAACTCCTAAAATATCAGTTGCATGATAACAAATGGAACAAAAATTCCTTTATCAATTGCTTTTCACAAGACATGCAATTTTTTAGAGAAAAGAACATGTTAGTTAGCAACACAATTAAATAAAGCTAGGCAAGAGACAGATTTCATGGAAAGATACTTAACCGAATTCTCATGGCCACTGTATCACTCACGCACAAGTGTTTAAGCTTTTTATCAATAACGACTAGCAAGAGGTCCAATCATTGAACTTCATCTCATGTCATAAAGTCAAAAATGCACAAATTGAATCAGAAGGACTTTTATTGGCTTGTAATGAGGCTAGGTTACAATGAATATTGGTTTTTCTAGGATGCCAAAGCTTGGATTCTAAGAGAGCACAAATCCTAGACTTAACCAATTAGTCTTTTTAATATACTTAGCTTTCTCATTAGCCGTTCACTTGATTTGTTCTAACAACAACACACACACACACACACTTATTTGAACTTTTTTTTTATATGTATATGTATATGTTGTGTGCTGTTGTTTCTTACCTTTAAACATTAACCATCTAACAGACTCCCCCAAATTTGGCGTGAAATTGTCCTAAACCAATGTGCCCTCTTAAAACCTAAGCAAGGTAAATAGGAATTACAACTCAAGGCTCACGGTTCGATACAATTACAGTTTAGCTCAAAGATGGGTGCAAATGATATAATCATTGATAACAAGTAAGCTTTTGGTCAAGTGGCTTGTATATACAACAATGGCCTTCATTATTTCCAATTTCATACATTTCATTCTAAATTTAAGAGATTGATGCAAAAATTATTACTCTATGCTAGTCGTTCTCTCAACAATTAAGTTCACACTCTCACCAGTTTATGATCAAGCTTTTCTTTCACAATCAACCTTTCTATTGACTAACATTTCTAACTGTGAGCCTACTTTCTTGTTCTTTCTCGTCTAACATACTCACTTGCTCAACTCATGATAAAACACAATCTTCATTTCAATCATGCATTCAATCCATAATCAATTCATAACACCAATTCCACAAAAAGATCAAATGTTTGCACTACATACTCAGAGAATCAAGTTAAGTTGTTCAGTATGCTTCAAAACATGCATACTAATTATCCATAGAAAGACAAATATATAATTATAAATATAAACCAAAATCACCAAAAAACAATGTACTAAAACTATAATAATTATAATAATTTCCAAAAAGGAAAAATCAGGAATTTAGAATTCTTGTGACTGGTCCTGTGTGCCTTGTGTGTCCTAGTCCTGCATATCCTCCTCATCTGTCGGATGTAAAACTGGGGTCACTAGAGGAGTGGATGGCCGTCTCAGGACTGGTGTGGTAGGGTCTTTTGACATCTCCATGATGGGTGTAGGAGGATCTGCTTGTCTCTCATGTACTGGTGTAGGAGGATTTGCTACTTGCAGAGAAAAAGATGGTTCCATCCCTGGTGAGAGTGGATCTTCCGGGGTCTATGATGTCTTCTAAGGAGTAGTAGCCTCTTGTCTCAATTGTGACTCACCTGCTTCAACAGTCTCATATATAACTGGCACAATTGGCTTAAGGAAAACATCCTCATCAGGTCTCATCTCTACTCCTGCACCTGAAAAATCAAATGCTCCAGGGATGGTAGCCTCAGAAGACGCATTGTGGCGTCCCCAAAATAATGACTGGTTTAATATTAATGATTTAAATAACAAAAACCATGGTAAATTTTTTTTTCTTCTTTTTCTTTTTCATTTCTTTCTCTTTTCACAATAATTAGATTCAGAAGGAAAATCCTCACTATAGAGTCCTGAATGGCCAGTTCACAACTCTATTCGGAGTCATTTCTTTCTTACCGCTCGTAATCTCTAAACTATTTTGCTGTTTCAAAAGGAAGAATATACCAGCCATTACTTTAGGTCGTCACGCGAAAATAATAAAACGAAATACGGTCGGTAAACTCTTTTGCAAATAAAGTTTGCTAATGCTTTCTTTTCAAATAACAAGATTAAACATAAGTACATTCATCATTTAAAGTTGTCCAAAATATGGGAGTTTTACAAAATACATAGTGTCATCCAGAGCAAAGGCGTCCCCAGTGGGGGCTTTCAGCCACATGTATACAATCATCAAATTCCTATACAATAGGTCTACCCGTACAAAAACAAAAGAGTAAACCTAACAGTCAGTCCTAGATACACCCACCCTCAAAAAGTATATAAAACTAGTCCATAGAACTATCTACTATGATGAAGAGCCTCCACTGATCGCCATCTCTCCAGGGCCACTATCCTCCGTAGAGTCTGCCTCGGATGCCGACATGACGTCCTCGGGAGAATCCACCTTAGGGAGTAGGTCCTCATCACCCTCTAGAAAGTCAAGAGCATCCACAGTAGGCTCAGGAGGTAGCTCCTCAAGATCCTCCTCAGGGTCTTCCTCGAATAACGTTACCTCAATCACTTGGACTAGCTCCACTAGACGGTATGGTGTAGGCGTGGGTAATATCCACTCCACAGTGCGCTGAAGCGTACGCGCGGGTTCATCTGGATGCACTAATGAAGTAGCCGTGAATCGAATCGTGCCCCGAAATCGGCACCTCGCATTGCCCTCGAGGGTCTCCCAAGCTCCCTCTAGGCACTCCATCTGCACTCGATCATGGATTAGCTGCACCGCCATCACGATCTGCAAGAAAGAAGAGAAAGGGGTAAACTCTTTCACGTGATATCTAACTACGTAGCAACACGATGCGACCATAACACTACATGCAAGTAAAAGGGGTATCTCTAGGTTCTTCATCTCTGGTAATCGATTACACAACCTTGGTAATCGATTACCAGAGGCTAAACTCGAATTCCACAGCCTCAGGACATGAAACCTGCAAAAATGCACTGTGTAATCGATTACACATAACTGGTAATCGATTACCAGTGGCATGTTCCTCTGTGTAATCGATTACACATCCTGGTAATCGATTACGAGAGGCCTCCACAATCTTCCAGTCCCATTTTAAGCCTGGTAATCGATTACACCCCTTTGGTAATCGATTACCAGAAGCCCTCCTAGCTTCCTGACCTCGTTTTCAAGCCTGGTAATCGGTTACACCCCTTTGGTAATCGATTACCAGAAGCCCTCCTAGCTTCCTGACCTCGTTTTCAAGCCTGGTAATCGATTACACCCCTTGGTAATCGATTACCAGAGACCATCTTAGACTCCTATCTTCATTTTTAAGCCTTGTAATCGATTACCCACCCTTGGTAATCGATTACCAGAGGCCATATCCCATATGTCAATCAAAGTTCACAGCTGGCCAGCCACCACACAAGCCTCCTTGCTTTGTGGTCTTTGTTCCTTTTATCTGTTGACTGCCAGGAGCTCGCCTGTTTAGGTACATCACAGGTTCTCACTGACTAACTATGCCCGGGTTGGGTCGGGATTGGTCAAGCTTGGTTTTGGGCAATAGCACCCCACCTGACGTCCCCAAGGTCTCCTGACCCCCGCGACATATCTCCAAGTACCACTTTGTGGTCAACAAATAAAAGCAGGAAGTTTCACCCTTCTACACTTCCTCATTTCAAGCTTGTAGGATTATGGGGTACCCATCACATGTGGTACTAGGTGGCGGTCGGGCGATGGTGCACAACAATTCTCCACATCCACAAATCACGTATAAAACCACCATCCCCTGTTGCCCACCTCCAACTGAGCTCACGTACTCCCACGTAGCCCTCATCCTCATTCCTCTCAACGCCGGGTCCCCATCAATCCTCCCAAGCTTCCACAACATCCAAGAAATTCCACATCCCATCATCATAGACTAACAAAACCAAGCAAAACAGAGCAAAGGCAGAAAACTCTGTCCAAAACACAAACCAAAATCACAACTTTTTCTCACTTAAAGACCCCAGTAACATTTCCTTCGTTCCAATTCGTTAACCGTTGGATCGACTCGAAAATTTTTCTGGGAGTCTCTAGTACATAAGTCTACATTTTGACCGTTGGGATCTGTAACAGACATCCAGAACTCATTCTGTACTACTCTTTCCACAACCAGCAAATACATAGCATTTTTCTGCACTTATGCAAAATTCTGCTGTACATTTCAACAGCAAAATTCTGCATAAAGTGCAGATTTCGAAATCACACTTTCCCTCATCCAATTTTTCCCAAATTGAATCCTACAAGTCCCAAATCGTGTATCAATCATGTCTAAACCAAGGACAAGCTTCAAACCACAACAACACAAAATCTAGGTATCCAAAACCCCTCAATTTAATGGATTTTCAAGTTTTGAGAAGTGAAATTGGGAATGGGATAAATTTGGAGCAAACTCTCACCTCACACAAGTCTATAACATCAATTTAAACTTGTTCAAACTGGATTTACACCTAAAATTTCACTGAATCAAAATTTGACTCCTCAACCCCCAATTTTACCCTAGAAATGGCTCTTTGTTCAGTTTGGTCATTTGTTTTTCTCTTTAGCACAGCCCAAACTTTCTCATAAGTCCTAAATGACATTTCAAGCTAGGATTAACTCACTTTAACCTCCAAATACCACTAAATCCAGATTTGGCCTTCCAACTCTAAAAAATTCACTCTTTTTCCACTCATAACACCATAATCTCACCTTCTAACCCTTGGTTAATTCTACCCTTCATCTCTAACAGTTTTCCATAAGCAATTTCAGCACACAAACATCACTAGCATCATCATAAAAACCCTAAAACTGAATGGGTAAGCTTGACTCATCCAAACATGGCAAGTTCAACATGCTTTCAACAAATTTCTTCACAAACAACTATCATGAAGCAGAAACCTAGCAAAACTACCCATCATATCTCCCAAAACCCCATACCCACGAAAATCAAGAGAGAAAGAAGTCCACCCAAACCTGAAATTTCGAGGTCCCACACGTAGAGATGCGCTTCACGACTCCGAAAATGCCCTCCTTTCGCGATTTGGAGCAGAAATGGTGACCAAAGGTTGGAGCTTTGTTGGAGCCTCAATGGAGAATGAAGAAGAAAGACAAAAGCAACGTGAGGGAGAGGGAGAGAGAGCTTCTGAAATTTTGGGGCTGAGTGAGGAGAGAGAGAGTTGCTTTATAGTTTTTAAAAAAAGGCTTTTTCCTCTTTTCTTATTATTTTATTATAAGCTATGCCACATGTCTCCATTTGAGTGGAGAAAAAAGGGCCCACTTTCTCTTTTGATATGACCCATACACACAGTCACAGAAAGTGAGAAAAATATGACCTTTTTGAAACGCTAAAATCCTGCCTCGTTTTGCGTGCCGTTTCTCTGGTTCCAATCCCTCGCGTTTCTCTGCGCCCGTCGGGGCCAGTTTTTCGAAAGTAAGCAATACATATATCAAAACGGTCAGAATAAAACCCCGAGCGTGGTTCAGAGGTTGGTTTTGTTAAATTTTAAGAATTAACCCATAACCTCCCAGTTATGGATTTCTCTTCCTTAATTAGCCTAACCTGCGTATCTTGCCCCCACTATTCCTACTTCTACTAGGAACATATATGCATATACACTGAATAATACTTATATACATATAATCATACAAAATGCACCGTTTACAAAAATTCTGGGTAGAAATTTCCAGGATGTCACACACATCCTGTACTTGCAGAAGGTAAGGTTCCAGGCCAGGATACCTTCTCAATGAACTACTCTACCGACAGAATGGACCCTGGAGGAGCTACCACCTGCAAGCTCTGCAGTAATAAAATCTGCTCCTAATGAATACTCTGAAGCATGGCTTCAAAGCGCTCAGAGTCCTAGGCAGCTAGTGTAGGAGTGGCAGAAGTGGGAGGAGCTGGTGGTGCGGAAGAAGAAGGAATATCTGCTGGTCGAGCCCTTACCTTTCTAGCCCCTCTGAAGTTAACTATCAGATCATCCACATTCCAACAGTTTTTGTTAATGTAGGTCAAGTTAATGGTTGGGCTCAGGCTCTCATAGGTCAGAGTGTCAGAGGTAACTCCTCTAGCTCTACATAGAGCAGTGATCAAGGCTGGGAATCCGAGCCTAGAGGAATTACTCTGGGCAATGGTAGAAATATGACCTGAGATTAGGGCTCCGATATTCATGTCCATGCCTGTGACTAGGCCATAAACCAGCCTGGCTCTGTCCATATTAAGATCAGAGGTGTGGGAAGTGGGAGTCAGGTTGTTGTAGGAGAGGACACTCCATGTCTGTGCATGAGTGGTGAGATCTTTCCTCAAAAGCTTCCAAGGATGGCCCTCTACATTCAGAACAAACCCCTACCAGGGATGTAGAGACGGGCAGCAAACTCTTGAGGATCAATCCTCATCCTCGTAAATCTATAATAGGTAGGTAGTGTCTCACCCTCCTCCAAAACTATTGTGGTCTCTAAGAAGGTATTCAGGCTGTCAGCATCAATCCTGATTAAATGTCCTCTTACCCTCACTTGCTTAGGGCTTTGGTCTTTTGGGCTATATAAGTTGGCATAGAATTCTTTAACCATTGCCACATCTATGCTTCCCTCCTAAAGGTTGACGAGGCATTTGTGCTGGTTACGCCTCTCCAACTCTGCCTTAAACACATCAAATTCAGTATGATAAATCTTAACATTCCTTTCCAGAATGATCCTCCGGTCCAGAATGTTATTTGTATATTGGTTCGAGGCTTCCAAGGATTGGAATCTCCTGGTATCATACTGATCCTGTGGCCTAGAAGCAGTACTTTTCCTTTTCATGGATGCCATCTATAAAAGAACCCAAAATTCACATTAAACCAAAATTTATTCAAGTTCAAAAATAGAAAATAAAAGCTGAAATTAACTTTGTGCGCTTAACGGGATACTGCTCGCTTAGTGTGCCCTCAGAAAAATAACACTACAGCTTAGCCCAATGATTGCCGCAACGAATTGCGCTTAGCTTGAATATCCTTGACTTAGCACACAACAATTGATCAGAAAATGCTCTAAGTTACTTGGGCTTAGCGAGACAACACTTGCTTAGCCTCAAGTTTGGTCTCTTTCAAGGCTCTGGTGGCTTAGCGCACACAGCTGTCGCTTAGCCATGTCATACCAGATGATGAACATTCATCTTAAAAAGATGAACTCACTTAGCGCATCATGGCTGGCTTAGTGAGTTCGTCTGGAAATGCATACATTCAAGCACTTTTGATGAACTCGCTTACCGCAGCAGACATGCTTAGCGAGTTCATCGCGTTTTCCACAAAAAATGCAGAAAATGAACTTCGTTTTCTTCTCTTTTTAGGCCTCTAAAAGGCACCTATCAAACATGCAAAATCATCACATTTACATACATAGTACAATCCCTAACAAAGTCCTAATTTTTACCTAATCTACTTACATTCTAACCTAAAGAAAATCAAAGTCTCTAACCTAAGGTTTTCTATCCTAAGGTTCACCAAAAGCAAACACAGAGGTAAAGTTAAGGAGCTTACTTGATTCAGAGATGTTCGTTGATGATCGGAAAGGAATTGCGCTAAAGGATGCTTGAAAATGCAAGAAAGATTTTGTAGGTAGAGAGAGTGCAGGAGGAGGTTTCCAACTTTTGGCAAAGTGAGTGTAATTGAAGTGACACTCACTTAAGCCAAAACCGACGCATTCGCTTAGCGAGCTGTCATGCTAAGTGAATGTGCGAGACGTTTGGTTTCTAAACATGCTCGATTAGCGGGCCGTTTCGCTGAGCCCAAGCCCAAATTTTGAAATTCAATTCTTTTTTCTTTGTCTGGGCTTAGCTCACAGCGCGACGCTCAATGAGGTGTGCAGATGAAAATTTTTGCAACTTTCGCTCAGTCGGGCTCAGGGCTGGCTCAGCGAATTAAATGCATCTTATAGTACAAGGGTCTTTGGCTTAGCGAGTAGTTACTCGCTTAGCTAAATACAGGCCGAAAACATATTAGGCTTAGCGCGGTGACTACTGGCTTAGCCCAACTCAAATCGAATTGAATTGGGCTTTGCTCAATGATGGTCTGCTTAGCGCGCCCAGTCAGCTATAGATAAGGGGTTGAATCGCTTAGTACGTCCTACGACTCGCTTAGTGCATGACAACTATGCGCTCAGCTAGAGCAATTTGGCTTAGCAAGAGGAATGTTTTTCAGAAAAAAAATTTCTAAGTTAAAACTCAGTCCTCCTTCAAGAAAAACCCCTATATCTATTATTCAAACAAGCTGATATACCCCTGTCTAATGATTATGAAGTAAGTTCTAAGTTATACAATGCAAGAAAAACAAAATAACATAATTAAAATTGGGTTGCCTCCCAAGAAGTGCTTCTTTAATGTCATTAGCTTGACGCTTTTACCTCAATGGGTGATATCCACTTTGTCCTTTAACTTCAGGACCTCCTTACCAACCTCCATCAATTGCAAGTAGACATTTTGATCTGACATAGGCTTGTCTTCTTCAAATAAATCAAAATTGATCTTCTGATCTTCAAAACCATTTCCAATGTCTTTCTTCCCATGTCAACTGCACAACTTGCAGTTAACATAAAGGGTCGTCCCAAAATGATGGGAACCTCATGGCCTTCCTCCACATCCATGACCACGAAGTCAGCTGGAAAGACCATCTGCTTAACTTTTATCAGAACGTCTTCAATTACCCTGTAAGGCCCAACTCAAATCGAACTAAATTGGGCTTAGCTCAATGATGGTCCTCTTAGCGCGCTCAGTCTGCTATAGATGTAGGGGTTGAATCGCTTAGTACGTCCTACAACTCACTTAGTGCATGACAACTATGCGCTCAGCCAGAGGAATTTCGCTTCGCAAGAGAAATGTTTTTTAGAAAAAAAATTTCTAAGTTAAAACTCAGTCCTCCTTCAAGAAAAAACCCCTATATCTATTATTCAAACAAGCTGATATACCCCTATCTAATGATTATTAAGTATGTTCTAACTTATACCATGCAAGAAAAACAAAATAACATAATTAAAATTGGGTTGCCTCCCAGGAAGTGCTTCTTTAATGTCATTAGCCTGACGCTTTTACCTCAATGGGTGATATCCACTTTGTCCTTTAACTTCAGGACCTCCTTACCAACCTCCACCAATTGCAAGCAGACATTCTGATCTGACATAGGCTTGTTTTCTTCAAATAAATCAAAATTGATCTTCTGATCTTCAAAACCATTTCCAATGTCTTTCTTCCCATGTCAACTACACAGCTTGCAGTTAACATAAAGGGTCATCCCAAGATGATGGGAACCTCATGGTCTTCCTTCACATCCATGACCACAAAGTCAGTTGGAAAGACCATCTGCTTAACTCCTATCAGAACGTCTTCAATTACCCTATAAGGCCCAACTCAAATTGGGCTTAGCTCAATGATGGTCCACTTAGCGGGCCCAGTCAGCTATAGATGCAGGGGTTGAATCGCTTAGTACGTCCTACAACTCGCTTAGTGCATGACAACTATGCGCTCAGCCAGAGCAATTTGGCTTAGCAAGAGGAATGTTTTTCAAAAAAAAAAATTCTAAGTTAAAACTCAGTCCTCCTTCAAGAAAAACCCCTATATATATTATTCAAACAAGTTGATATACCCTTGTCTAATGATTATGAAGTATGTTCTAACTTATACCATGCAAGAAAAACAAAATAACATAATTAAAATTGGGTTGCCTCCCAGGAAGTGCTTCTTTAATGTCATTAGCTTGACGCTTTTAACTCAATGGGTGATATCCACTTTGTCCTTTAACTTCAGGACCTCCTTACCAACCTCCATCAATTGCAAGCGGACATTCTAATCTGACATAGGCTTGTCTTCTTCAAATAAATCAAAATTGATCTTCTGATCTTCAAAACCATTTCCAATGTCTTTCTTCCCATGTCAACTACACAGCTTGCAGTTAACATAAAGGGTCGTCCCAAAATGATGGGAACCTCATGGTCTTCCTCACATCCATGACCACGAAGTCAGCTGTAAAGACCATCTACTTATCTCTTATCAGAACGTCTTCAATTACCCTATAAGGCCTTGTGATGGATCGATGAGCAAGATGTAAAGTCATTTTGGTGGGCATGATTTCCAACTCTCTCAACCTTCTACGCATGGAGAGTGGCATTAAGTTGATACTGGCTCCCAAGTCAATGAGAGCCTTTCCCACTATGACTTCACCTATTGAACAAGGAATAGTCACACTTCCAGAGTCCTTGTGTTTTGGTGGAAGGATCTTCTGTATCATAGCACTGCAGTTGCCTTCCACAACGATATTCTCTTGGTGAATGTATTTGTGCTTCCTTGTCAACATATCTTTCAAAAACTTTGAGTAGAGTGGCATCTACTGCAAAGCTTCTCCAAAGGGCATAGTTATTTCCAATTTCCTGAAAATGTCTAGGAATCTCGCCAGATGGTGGTCCTTATTTTTCTTGGAAGGTACCATGGGATATGGCACTTTCGTACCCTTATTTGAAGCTTTTTCTTTCCTCTTTTCTCTTTCTTTTTCACTCCTACTCTTTGCTTCATCTTTATTTTTTCAAATTTTTCTTTTTCTTTTTTTTTCTGTGTCTTTTCCTACCTCTATTTCTCTTTCTTGGTCTTTTAATTCTTTCTCTTCAACCATTATTTGTTTTTCCCTCCTCTAACTCATTGCATCTGTTACCTTATTCTTCTTTTTAACAGTAGTGTCCTTCAAAGCAACTTGCTCCTTCAAAGCAACAACATCCTCGTCCTCAGCCGCCACAAGCTTCCTGCTTCTTGTTACAACAACTTTACACTCTTCTTTGCGATTCTTCTCAATATTTGGCCCAAAGCTGTTGGATACTTCTCTGCTAACTGCTTGGCCAATTGACCCACCTGAATCTCATGGTTTTTTAGGGCTGACTCAGTACTCTTATGGTTGGACATGGTCACTTGCATGAATTGAGCCAGGGTTTCTTCCAGTTTGGTAGTCCTCTGGAAAATATTAGGCCCTTGTTGAGGCGGTCTATTGGAAGGTCCACCCTAGTCCTTATTGAATTGATTACCAGGGTGTGATCTCCATTGTCCTTGCTGATTGTAGGGACCTTGCTGGAAACCTGAGAATCCTTCTTGGTTGTTGTTAGTCGATGAATACGACTAACTTTTGTGTATAAAACCTGTGTACCAAACTTTCCCAAATTATGGCTATTTTGTAATACTATAAGTACTTTTTGTTAAATATAAGTAATAGATAATTTATACTTTTGGTTTGTGCATTTAATAATCAATTTCTCTCAATTTCAGGTTAAATAGACAACTTTGGCAAAGTGTTATTTTTCACTCTTTCACTAAGCCAATCTGCTAGTTAGCGAGAATTCGCTAAGCATAACCTTCAGTGGCTAAGCGCAAGGAAGAATCTAGAAGAGGATGAGCTGTCAAGTTCACTAAGCGCACCGCTCCAGGTCATCAAGCGCACCGCTTCAGCTCATCCGCTAAGCGAAACAAGCGCGCAAAGCCAAAATCCACTTATGCACACTAAGCGATCCAGATCTGTGCTAAGCGCACGAGCATGAACAAGGCCACCTATTTAAGCCTGAAATCAGATTTGGAAGAGGGAGTTTGGAACTTTTCTTGAGAAGCTCTGCATACATGAAGGTTCTAGAGAGAGAAAGGTCCAAGTTCCAGAGAGTTCTGAGAGATTTTGCTGTGAAGATTTGCAGAGATGCGAGTTCAAAGCGGAAGCCGTTCTGAGAGCTTGAGATGAGTTTGTGAGTGATTGTGAGATCCTAGAGGTGAATGAGACATCCTCACCACTTGTGTTTTTTGCAGTCTTTCATCTTGTTCTTCTCTTTGTTGTAAAGGAGGTTTCCTGACTATGAAAAGCTAAATCCTCTGTTGGATCTTCCCTGTAGGTACCTGATGTAAATATATTTCTATCTATGTAATGATGTTTTGTGTGTTGTCTGTGCTATCTGATTTTCATTACAGTGTGCTTTTAGCTTGATCACGTAGATGCATGCTTTGTTAGGGTCATTCAACAATGGGAACTGGTCTGATTCTAAATTCCTTGATAGTACGGGACTAAGTTGTTGTGCTATCATGAGGAATCGGGGTACAAGAATTTACTTGTGTATGTGTGTCTTAATGCGGTCTTGGTGGAGTTTAGTCTCTCGCATGAGCATTGTTAGATAGAGAACATCCTTTTTAGCATTAGGAACCTATGAGGAAGACCAATACATTCTCTACTTGTTTTTACACAGTATTTCTCTTGCGTGATTTTCTTTCTTTTTGCCTAGATAGTTTAAATACCTGGTCATAACCACAGTCATATTTTCATACCAGACGCCTATTTATCAAAATAGCTTGCCAGATAACACAAGTTGCTCGGGAGTTCGATACTCGGTTCTTACCATTTTATACTACTTGTGTGATCCGGTACACTTGCCGGTTGCGAACAGTTGTATCCTTGCCTTTGTTGATTGGGAATGTAACTAACTTCCTGTGTTTGTTCTTCAAGAGGAATACAATGGCCGGATTCATGAGCACCACCACAAATGGTACAATCTGTAACCTGCAAAATAGAAGACTGTGAAGGTTGACCAGTAGACAATTTAGTTGGCAACTTACCAATTGTTTTTGTTAAGATCTCAAGTTGCTTAGAAAGCAACTTATTTTGTGCCAACACAGCGTCTTGTGATGATAACTCCAATAAGCTCTTCTTGGTGAGTTGATGCACTCTATCATGTAGAATAGCAAGGTCATTGGCAGACATATTTTCAATCAACTCAGTTGCCTCCTCAGGGGTCTTCAGCTTTATCTATCCTCCTGCTGAAGCATCTAACAACTGTTTTGATTGTGGTCTCAGCACATCTAGGAATATATTCAGCTGAGTTGGCTTAGAGAGTCCATGAGTGGGAGTCTTCCTTAACAAACCTCGAAATCTCCCCAATGATTCACTCAGGGATTCATTTGAGAACTGGTGGAATGATGAGATAGCAGTCTTCCCTTCTGCAGTCTTTGACTCGGGGAAGTATTTTTTAGAAACTTTTCAACCACTTCCTCCCACGTCTTCAAATTGTTTTCCTTAAAGGAATGAAGCCACCTTTTGGTCTCTCCTGCCAAAGAAAATGAAAACAAGTTGAGTCTGGTGGCATTGTTTGGTACTCCAGCAATCTTCACAATGTTACAGATTTCTACGCACGTAGCCAGATGTGCATAGGGGTCCTCATTTGGTAATCTATGAAATAAGTTCCCGTGTATCAGATGAATCAAAGAATGAGGATAGTTTATGTTGTGAGCTTGGACTTCAGGACGCACAATACTTGTAAAGAATTGTGGCACTGAGCTACTAGAATAATCCTCAAGGGTAACCCTTTGCTGGTGTTCATTAGCCATGACAAAGGCTTCTAGTAAGTATATAGTTGATTCCCTTGATGATAGTGAATCAGATGATGTAGAGTCAGAAGATTGAGCTTCTTCTTCTAGAATGGAAGCTATTATCCTATCTTGCAACAACTTCCTTCTCCTCTCAGCTCTGTTCCTTCTTAAGATAGCTTCAATTTCCAAGTCCAGAGGAACTAGGTTGCCCGTGGGAGACTATGCATACAAAATACTTACAGCAATAGCGGTTATCCAATTCAAGAAGAAAAAAAATATGAATCAAAAGCAAATATTGACAAATAATCAAAGAATAAAGAATAGACACTTAAAGAACTGAACTAAACTTTCCAAATAGAAAGAAGTTCCCCGGAAATGGCGCCAAAACCTTGGTTGACGGTCGGCAAGTGCACCGAATCGTGCAAGTAGTATAAAATGGTAAGAACCGAGTATCGAACTCTCGGGGAACTTGATTTACTTGGTAAAGTTGTGGTTTAGTAAATAAGTGTCTTGTTGTAAAAGGTTTGTGTGTAGTATGAACACGTGTGTAAACTAACTAATCAAAGGTAAATAAAAAGGTGAGCAGCGGTGGGTGCGAAGGCAGATGGTCAACGTGTTGGTCTTCCTACTGGGCGACTAATGCTACTAAAAATGTTCTCTACCTAACAACGTTCCTGTGTTCTATGTTGTCTCCTGAACTGCTAAACCCCGATGTCTCATGCATGTTTAGCCTAATCCTAATCAAGCATTGTCCTCAGATCCCTCTTGTTGGACTAAACTTGACCAGAATTGCATTAAGACATACATACCAACAACTAGGTTACCGTACCCCAATCCCTCGTGAAAATATGATAAACTAGAAATATTTACAATCCTACAAAAATAACCATAAATTGGGAGATTTATATACATTTTGGAAAAGTTTTCTATACAAAAGTTAGTCGTAAAAGACGACTAACAAACTCCCCCAAATTTACAGTTTTGCTTGCCCTCAAGCAAAGAAAGAACAGTTCACTTGTCCTCAATTGACAAAATCACAGTGGTTATTCACAAGATTTTTATTCCAAAGAATTCAATCACATGACATGAATGACATACAATGCTTCAATCAACAGCTTCTCACAAGACATGTAGCTTTTAAAAGATATGAACATGATTATTAAGAAACACAATTGAAATAAGCTAGGAAGAATGACAGAGCATTGGGAAATGTTTTATGTGTTCATTGCTTCTATCGGTGCTTGATTGTTGCATGCTTTTGGTCTGATCACCCATTGGTGTGTGCTGTTAGGAACTTTAGCATTGGGAAATGTACTGTTTCCTTAGAACTTGATAGAGCAGGGCTAGATAACTGCATTGCTAGGGATAGGGTGCAAGGTTTTAGTTTTTATTATGTTGTGATTATAATGCTATTTAAATTAAGCCGAGTTCAACAAGAGGGATCTGAGAACGAAGTTTAGTTTAAATTAGTCTAAACATGCGAGACATCGAGGTTTAGTACTTGAGCCTTTGGCATAGAACACAGGAACATCCTTAATTAGAGAAACATCTTTAATTGCATCAACTTGTTATATAATCTGTTTTTCACACTTACTTGCTCACATTTATTGTTTTCATTAGGATAGAATACACTTTTACTTCAATTCACACTTATTAATTTCTGTTTACAAAATGCCTGATTATTGAACACAACTTTGCTAAATGAACAAGTTCCCTGTGTTCGATACTCGGATTATTCCGTTTTAATTATTTACTTGGTGACCCGGTGCACTTTCCAGTAAACCACTTCTGCGTAAAAAGAGTAATTACAAATTTTGGAAAAAGGAACTGTGGAAGAGGGTCAAAAAAGTATTTTGCCGTCGTTGCCGAGGAACTTCTTTCCATTTGGAAAGTTTAGTTTAGTTTGAAGGCATTGATTCATTTTTTTTCTTTGATTCATTGATTATTTTTGTGAATATTTAGTTATTGCAGAATTTATTGTTCTTTTGAATTGGTTAACTGTTGTTCTGCTTGTTTTGCATGCAAGGAAGATCTTCTGTAGGTGTTTTGATTCCCATAGACTTGGAAATTAACGCTACTTCCAGGAAAAGAAATGCAGAAAGAAACAGAAACTTTTTGCAGGACATTGAGGCAGCAGGAACTCAAGAAGAACCTCTATCTTCTGAGGCATCTTCTAGTTTTCCAACACAAGGGCAATCTCGCACAGTTTTAGCTGAAGCAAATATCATGGCTGAGGAGCCATGAAGAATTACTCTTGAAGATTACTCAAGCTCAAGTGTGCCGCAATTTTTCACTAGTATTGCGCGGCCGGAGGTTCAAGCACAAAATATAACCTATCCACACTCATTAATTCAGTTGATACAGAACAATTTGTTTCATGGTCTGCCCAATGAGGACACATATGCACATCTAGCCACTTATATTGAGATTTGCAACACTGTTAGACTGGCTAGTGTGCCTGAGGACGCTGTAAGATTGAGCTTGTTTTCGTTTTCTTTGTCTGGAGAGGCTAAAAGGTGGCTTCATTCATTTAAAGGTAATAGTCTCAAGACTTGGGATGAAGTAGTTAAAAAATTCTTGAAGAAATACTTCCCAGAATCTAAGACAGCTAAAGGAAAAGCTATCATTTCATCCTTCCATCAATTTCTAGACAAATCTTTGAGTGAGGCTTTAGAAAGATTTCGAGGCTTACTGATAAAGATGCCTACTCATGGATTTTCAGAACCGATACAGCTCAACATTTTTATTGACGGGTTGAGGCCACAGTCCAAGCAACTTCTAGATGCTTCTGCAGGGGGGAAAATCAAATTGAACACCCAGGAAGAAGCTATGGAATTAATAGAGAACATGGCTGCTAGTGACCATGCAATTCTGTGTGATAGAGCCCACATTCCTACCAAAAGAAGCCTGCTAGAGCTTTCATCACAAGATGCATTGTTGGCACAAAACAAGTTGCTGTCCAAGAAACTGGAAGCATTGACTGAAACATTGAGTAAACTGCCAACCCAATTACATTCTAGACGGCCTTCACCCTCTTCTATTTTGTAGGTTGCAGATTGTGTCATATGTGGTGGAGCACATGATTCTGGCTGTTGTATTCCCAAAGAAGAAATAGCATATGAAGTGAACTATATGGGGAACCAGCCAAGACCAAATTTCAATGCAAGTGGGCATTCTAGATTTCAATATGGCCAACAATATCGTTCACAGCAGGGACAATGGAGAAATCACCCTGGAAATTAGTTTAATAAAGACCAAGGTCGTCCATCAAATAGGCCACCACAACAAGTCTCTATGATCGAACAATGAAGCTGGAAGAGACTCTTGCTCAGTTCATGCTAGTATCAATGTCAAATCAAAAGAGCACAGAATCAGCCATTAAGAATCTGGAAGTTCAGGTGGGACAACTGGCAACACAGTTGGCAGATCGTCTATCAAGTAGCTTTGGAGCCAACACCGAGAAGAATCCTAAGGAGGAGTTGATGGAAGCTTGCTTGTGGGGCTTCTAGGGAGGCTGGATCTTTGAGCTTCAATGTGGTCCTTTAATGGTGATTTTCCACCATGGAGATGCAGCGGAAGACAAAGGAGAAGAGGTGAGAGGAGGCGCCATCCAGTAGGGAATAAGCCATGGAAGAAGGAGCTTCACCACCAAGATGAGCCTTGGATAAAAAGCTTGGAAAGGATGCTTCAATGGAGGAAAAGAAAGAGGGAGAGAAAGAGAGAGGGGGGAGCACGAAATTGAAGGAAGAAAAAAGGGAGAGAAGTTGAACTTTGAGTTATGTCTCACAAGACTCTCATTCATCAAAGTTACAACAAGTGTTACACATGCTTCTATTTATAGACTAGGTAGCTTCCTTGAGAAGATTTCTTGAGAAAACTTCCTTGAGAAGTTTATTTGAGAAAACTTCCTTGAGAAGCTAGAGCTTAGCTACACACACCCCTCTCATAACTAAGCTCACCTCCTTGAGAAGCTTCCTTAAGAAGATTCATAAAGAAGATAGAGCTTAGCTACACATACCTCTCTAATAGCTAAGCTCACCTCCTTGAGATGAGAAGCTAGAGCTTAGCTACACACCCCCTATAATAGCTAAGCTCACCCCATGACAAAATACATGAAAATACAAAAAAAAATCCCTACTACAAAGACTACTCAAAATGCCTCGAAATACAAGGCTAAAACCCTATACTACTAGAATGGCCAAAATACAAGGCCCAAGCGAAGGAAAAACCTATTCTAATATTTACAAAGATAAGCGGGCTCATACTTAGCCCATGGGCTCGAAATCTACCCTAAGGCTCATGAGAACCCTAGGGCCTTCCCTTGAATCTCTGGCCCAATCTACTTGGAGTCTTCTATCCAATGCCCTTACGAGGTAGGATTGCATCAGGAGTGCAAGGCTATTATGACTAGAAGCAGATTGACCACCATGAATGAAGGTGAGAAAGGAATAGGTGCAGAGAAACAACAGCTTTTAACTGACCCAGCAATTGATTTGGTGGTAGAACCCCTGAGTGAGTATGAGGAAGAAATGGAGGTAGAATATGAGCAGAAGGAGACAACAATAAATTTGAGTGAACAAGAAATGAGTGAGAAGGAAGAAAAAGAAGAAAAAAGAAAAACAAAAAGAAAAAAATGAGAAAAGTGAAAAAGAAAAAGAGAGAAAAGAAGAAAAGAAGAAAAGCAAGAGTGAGTGTGCTAGAGAGAAAAAGAGAGAAGCATCTTCACCTGAAGGAAAGAAGTACCATATCCTTTCATACCTTCTAGGAAGGATAAAGAAAGACATCTAGCTAGATTTCTGGATATTTTCAGGAAGCTAGAAATCACCATGCCCTTTGGAGAAGCTCTACAGCAGATACTGCTCTATGCTAAATTTCTGAAAGATATGCTAACTAAGAAGAACAAGTATATTCATAGTGACACCATAGTCGTGGCCGGAAACTACAGTGCTGTAATTCAACGTGTCCTTCCACCAAAACATAAGGATCTAGGCAGTGTCACTATACCTTGTTCTATAGGTGAAGTTTCAGTAGGCAAGGCTCTTATTGATTTAGGAGCCAGTATTAATTTGATGCCGCTTTCCATGTGCCGAAAACTTGGGTAGTTAGAGATAATGCCTACTAGGATGACTTTACAGTTACCAGATCGCTCTGTCACCAGACCCTATAGAGTGATTGAAGACGTTCTAGTTCGAGTAAAACATCTTATTTTCGTGTTGATTTTGTTGTAATGGACATTGAGGAAGATGCGGATATTCCTGTCATTTTGGGCGTCCATTTATGTCTACTGCAAGATGTATGGTGGACATGGGGAAGAAAAAGTTAGAAATGAGTCTTGAAAGCCAACAAATCAGCTTTGATCTATTTAATGAAGGAAAGGAACTACTGGACCACAATGTGTGCTTAAAGGTGAAGGAGTTGGATGAGAAGGTTCTAAAAGAGAGAACCAAGATTGATCCAGGATAACAAAATGATGCATCAAGCTAATGACGTTAAACAAGCGATTGTTGGGAGGCAACCCAATCATTTATTTTTAATTTTATTTTGTTTGCATTGAGTGTAGTTGATTGCTTGGGATTATGTGTGATTTCAGCTTGATTAATATTGAAAAAGGGGGTTCATAAACTTTGGTGAAGAGGTGTGCAAAAAAAGAACTTAGAAAAATCTTTCAGTTGTTCACTCGCTAAGCGCACCTCTCGCACTAAGCGGGCCCTTGCTCGCGCAAAGCGCTTGGACCCCTGACTAGTGGCTGGATGGTAGCGCTAAGCGCGCTTCACTGTGCTAAGCCCAATTACCTCTTTGGAATTTGAATTTCTCGAATTGGGCTTAGCGAGGTGATGCGCTAAGCGTAATTCCCTCTCTGTTTTGGAAATCTTTAGAATAGTGCTAAGCACTAGCAAAGCACTAAGCGCAAGCTATCATTGCATTAAGAAGCATGTTTATGTGCTAACCCCACCATTGGTGGCTAAGCGTGGATTGCAGGACCAATCCAAACTGCAGGAAGCGTTAAGCGTGTGTCCTCGCACTAAGCCCAAAAACCTTTATGGAATTTGAAATTTGTGAATTGGGCTTAGCACGAGAAGTCACGCTAAGCGCATAGGCCTTAAAACCCAAACGTCGTGTTGTCACGCTAAGCGCACAACATGACACTGCTAAAATTGAATGGGAACCGCCTAGGCAGTTACCATTTTACACTAAAGAGCATTTTTCCCACACATTTTTGTGCATTGTTCCCTTCTTTTGTGCTATTTTGTGCATAAAGTTCCTTGCATTCCCATATTTATGCTGCTTCATGCTATCTGTACCTCAATCCAAGTAAGCTTTACATGCTTGATTTTCTTTTCAAGTTTCAAACTTTAGGATAAAGGACTTAGTAGTTTGTAGGTTGAATCTCTGTTTGGGTTTAGTGTTATTAGGTTAGTATGGTCAGAATAGACTTAGGGTTTCACAGTAGGAGTAATGTAGTTAGGATTTAGTGGCCGAATAGAGGCCTTAGTCAAAAGGGGTGAAAAACCCCTCGGTTTTTTTTTTCTTGAAATTGTGATGAACGCGCTAAGAGCCATGTTGTGCTAAGCGAGTTCATCACTTCTATTGAAGATTTTGATTTCTAGATGATCGCGCTAAGTGAGGCCCTATCGCACTAAGCGCATTAATCTTCTTTGTTGAGTATCAATGTTGAACTCGCTAAGCGCGCCTGTGCGCTAAGCGGGGGATGTGTTTCAGACACTTGGAATTTTTGAATTTTGTTGAGCGCTAAGTGTGCCTGTCACGCTAAGCGCTATTTTGTCTCTATTTTTAAATTTCTTAGAATTGGGCTTAGCGAGCCTGCTCGCTAAGCCTGTGCTTTCTTTTTAAGTGGTTGCACTAAGCCTGGCTTGCCGCGCTAAGCGCTAATCCCTCTCTGTTTTGAAAAATTGTGGAATTGGGCTTAGCGAGCCTACTCGCTAAGCCTATTTTGAAGAAAAAAGATTTTCTGTTCTCGCACTAAGCGCGTGGCTATCACGCTTAGCCCATGAGTAAATTTTCATAAGGCACGCTAAATGCACCTGCTGCGCTAAATCCCTAGTCTTATTTCTAGTTTTATTTTCCGCTTTTCTTTGTGAATAAATCTTGTGCAATCTTGTCTTATGCTTCTATTGATTTACAAATGGCTTCATGAAAGAAGAAGGCAACAGCTTCGATACCGCATGCTAGATATGACAGATCTAAACTTTCATCCCAAGAGGTCTGGGACCGTTACACAGATAATATTCTCGGTCGGAAGATCCTTCCGGAGAGAAATGTAAAGTTGTATGTCACTGAGTTTGTTGAATTCAAAAGGGAACTAGAAAGGAGAAACTGGCATAAGGAACTTACAAACTTTGTAGATGGGAGCATAGACGTAGCAATTGTCAAGGAGTTCTATGCAAATCTCTATGACCCTGAAGACAAATCACCCAAGCAGGTAAGGGTTAGGGGGCATCTAATAAAATTTGATGTTGATGCCCTTAACACTTTCTTCCTGACACCGGTGGTCATAGAGGAAGGGGAGAGCCTGCCAGCTTACTCCAGGTTAGCTCAGTTGAGGCCAGATTCGCAAGAGCTGGCAGCCCACTTATGTATCCCTGGAAGGGGATTTGAATTGAATGCAGACGGGCATCCTCTGAAGATTTTGAGAAAGAATTTGACTACACTGGCCCAAACCAGGAGCTTACTTTCCTTTCCTAACTTGGCCCCTACCTCTCACACTTCAGACATCACTTTACACAAGGCCAGGTTAATTTATGGCATTATTCAGAAGATGGATATGAACCTCGGGTACCTCATCTTGAGTCAGATTTCTCTTATTGTTCAACATGACTCTTCGAGGCTAGGTTTTCATGTCCTCATCACTGCCTTGTGCAAGGCCCGGGGAGTCGCCTCTTACTCTTTAACTTTTGAGAGCTTGAGCCCAGCCATTACTTTGGCATATGTTAAAAAGAATTGCTAGAACTTGGATGACCCTTCGGTCACATTTCGGGGAACCGACAAATCTAGGGGCAAAGGATCCTAGGTACCATCTTCTTTTGCTCCCCCTTCTTTAGCTCTTTCCACATCAGCTCCATCTGCATCTGCTCTCCCACCTTCTGTAACACCCTGATATATATATATATATATATATATATATATATATATTATTAGTAATTATATTTGATGTTTGATTATTTTGTTGTGTTATTTGACTACATGATAGACTTGAATGAGTTGAAGTATGCCTTGAACTAGTCATGTGTGAATTTCTTGATATGGATGTTGAATTATGTGGAGTTTTGTTGAGCTAAGTTGAAAGTATGAGATTTTAGATTTTACCAAAACCTAGTTCAATGAAATCGCGATACCGAATTCGTTAACCGTTGCCTCATCTTCAAATTTTGTTTGGATATCCCTAAGATATGTTTCTACAGTCTGACCATTGGGATCTTAAAAATAATAACTTTTGGTCTCCCGCTAAGCGATAAAGGCGCGCTAAGCGCAATTCCAACCGAGGGGAATTGCGCTGAGCGGCCCAAAGCTGCGCTAAACCCAACTCCAGCCGAGAGGAAGTGTGCTGAGGGCCCAGAAGGCCGCTAAGCAAAAGTTGCAGGTTATAAATATGTCCTTAGCGTAAAAAAACATGATTTTCACTCTCTTCTTCCCCAAAAAATGTCCCCCCAACCCTAAAACCTTGTTTTCCACCACCCAAGACCACCGATGGCCGCCGTGAGTCGCCGTTGCTTGCCGTTGAACCCCCACACCAAGAGGAACACTTTAATCGGAGTAGAATCCTCAAAATCCTCCTCGAAGACTCAATGTACAAAATCCCTCAATCCTCCATTTCAAAGTTTCTTTGAGGTAACCTTGACTTCTAAGGCTTCTCCTAACTAGTTTGAGTTCCACTTAGTGTCTCTTATGTGTTGGGTACCGTAATGGGGTGTTTTTACACTTCCTTTGAAAAACCCTAGAGAATGAGACATTGTAAAAGTTATCTTTTATAGTCTTGAAGTTATTTTTGCGGCATTCATTGAACCCTGGTCGCATTGGCGTGATCAAAATTTCAAAAATATGTTTCTTTCCTATAGAACCAGAAATACCCCTCAGTCCCTTATGTTTTGACAATGTGTCATACCCTAATTTCGTCCGGGGACCTTTGCTTGATGACATGCAACTTTTGTTTGGTCCTTGTGAGGTGCTTGGCACCCATCATTAGGAAATTTGTGAAATTCCGGGACATGCCGGAAAACAAAAGGAAATATTGATGCACAATCCGTAAGGTTCCGTGACACACCGGAAATCAAATGGAAGCATCATGGCACAATTAGTGAGGTTCCGAAACATTCCGTAAGTCAAAAAAGGGGATGATTATGTAATCCGCAAGGTTCCGTAACATTACGGAAAGAAAACAAGTATCGTTACGAAATTCGTAAGTTTCCGTAACTTTACAAAAAAAGAATCACAAAAAAAAAAGGCATTGGGGTGTACTTAGTAAAAATGGGGGTGCAAATAGCAACCAGGCCCACTTGGGCCCTACAGAAGATTCCTCCAGAAGGCTGTTGCTTCTGGAGGAAGCAACCCTGCTCGCCTGGGCGAGCTGGGTGGCAAGCTTCTCCCCCCATTTTCTATAAATAGGGGGAGAAGTGAAGTGAAAAAGGGTTCAGCCCCTTAGGCACTTCTCTCTCTTTCGAATTTGCTTAGAAAAATTGTTTCCGTAAAGAAAATCCAAGCCGAGGCGCTTCCGTAATGTTTCCGTGAGTTATTTCGCGAAGGTTTTCAGCCGTTCTTCGACGTTCTTCATTCGATCTTCATCGTTCTTCAGTGTTCAACGGGTAAATACCTCAAACCAAGCTTTTCAATTCATTCTATGTACCCGTGGTGGTCCACATTTGGTTTCATGTATTTTTATTCTCGTTTCATTCACTTTTTATACCCCCTTTTGACGTGCTTAAGCCATTTTATTTAAGTCATTTCTCGCTTAACCTAAAAATAAACTAAATTTCCACCGATCGTTTGAATTGTATTATCCGTTAACTTTGGTTGAAATGAATTCCGACCGATCGGTCGTGCGGCAACCACGTTGGAAACCAAAAAAAAAGAGGTAAATAATAATATAAATAAAAAATTAAAAAGGATACCTCTTTAGTAAAATAAAGCGAAAAATCAATTGGACGTTTTCTCTTTGGGATTTCTCATTCTTAATCGAATTGACTAAATAACTAAAGTGAAACCAAGGCTAAAATCAACTTGCCTAGTCAAGCTCGTCCACAAAAATAGGTTTTTTTGAAGTTTATCATTTCAATTTCTTACAAAGTAAAATGGATCATTTTTAAGGTCCAACGCCTTAAAATGATCACCTTTCAAGTAAAAAAGAATCACTTGATTCACGCATAAAAAAGAACTACGTAGGTCTGATTTCCTCATCACAAATTGAGGAATACGTAGGAGCAAAGGGAAAACACCCTTGTCGACCACAAAAAGAGAAAAATATAAAAAAGGGCATAAAAGATATAAGAACGTAAAGGGAACGTAAAAATCAAAGTCATGTTTGCACATTCGATTAAAGGCTGCCGTCCCTTGTGACGGACGTGTGGGGTGCTAACACCTTCCCCGTGCGTAAATACAACTCCCGAACCTTTCACTTAAAAGTTCGTAGATCGCGTCTTTTCCGGTTTTTCCGACGTTTTCCTCAAATAAACATTGGTGGCGACTCCGCGCGTATTCCTTTCGTGGAACACGCATCCCGCGAGTCACGCGTCGCCCTCCCGCCGAAGGGTAGGTTGCGACAGTTGGCGACTCCACTGGGGAATGTTTTTTGAGAGTTAGGCCATTTAAATCTTGTGCAAATTTTTTATCATGACTTTCTCCTTTGTTGGTTTCCCTTTGTTTTTTATGTTCTTGTGTATATAAACTCTTTGTTGCTTTTAGTGCGTTTTAAAATGTATGCATAAGGTAAATATTTATTCATTTGATGCGCATAAACACCAACACTATTTGCACACACTGTGAGTTTGAAAAAAGGCCCTATACGCGGGTTCATAGGAACATAAGGAGTGGAGGTGAATCTGTGATCATGCTAGGTCTCCGACTTGCTTGATTACAGTGAACCCTCATCTAGAGTTTTTCTCTTTGAAAACATATTGTTGCTAGTAGTCCCTACTGCTGCTGTATGTTCTTCGAAGGGGATAATACCTCTAGAAACCATCAAGAGAGATATGACTACCTTGGGGGTTATCACTAAATGCCTAGTTAGCTCTCTCCCTTATAGGTCCCTTAAATAGGGGCACGGAGCAAACACGCTGTGTGCCATTTTTCACACTGCCATGCATAAGTATCATATACCCTTTTACTTATGTTCAGTGAATATTGTCATACTATGTACATTCTCGCATTGCGCCTTTTGCATATGCATCGCATACGGGTTCTGTCTTGATCCCCTCTATAGACAAATCAACGGAGGGTCCGGGTCACCGTTTTAAATACATACGTTGGGGCACTTTGCTACCCCTAGACGTTGTGTCTAAGAAGGAGACAATGTCCCGGGCACCCGCATTCTTAAATTACATCTGTGTCATATGCATTCCTTCATGCATTCATCCATTCCACCCATGAGATATCGGAGTTTTGATTTGCACCAGCTTTTTGTCTCACTTTAGTAAGCATGGGGACAAATCAAACCGGCAAGAGATTTTACCAAGTCAAGGTTAAAAGCCTAGATACCACCAGCATCAAGGAATTAGGGCGGTTGATGGAACCTCTCCAAATGCAAGCCTTCCGCAAGACTTACGGAAAGATCTTAGAGTTGACCATAGCAGAGGTATCCATAGAAGCCATTGCATCACTCACCCAATACTACGACCAGCCTTTGAGATGCTTCACGTTCGGAGACTTCCAATTGGTACCGACCATTGAATAATTTGAGGAGATTCTAGGATGTCCTCTCGGGGGAAGAAAACCATATCTTTTCTCTGGTTGTCTCCCCTCTTTGAGTAGAATTGCAACTGTGGTCAAGGATTCAGCAAGAGGTTTGGACCGCATAAAACAAACTCGAAACGGCATAGCGGGCCTACCACGAAAGTACCTAGAAGACAAGGCGAGGGATATGGCAAATCAAGAAGATTGGGTCCCGTTTATGGATGTGTTAGCATTGCTAATCTTTGGGGTCGTCCACTTTCCAAACGTAGATGGTTTGGTGGACCTAGCCGCAATCGACGCGTTCCTTGCATACCGCCATAGCAAGGAAAGTCCGGTGGTAGCTGTCTTGGCAGATTTATTTGACACATTTGACTGAAGGTGCGAAAAGAGTAGCGCACGAATCATCTGTTGCTTGCCCGCTCTCTGTGTTTGGTTGGTTTCACACCTGTTCTAGCAAGACACGAGGCATCCATGTCCGCTCCAAAGCCATCGCTCGTGTACTGAAAAGAGAAGAATAGATTGGGACCAGCTTTTGGCTGGGATAGGAGGTAGAACAATCAATTGGTTCCCCCGATGGAAGGAAGGAAATGAGGGAGTCCTTTTCTCATGTGGAGGGTACCCAAACATTCCGCTGATAGGAACGAGGGGTTGTATTAACTACAATCCCGCGCTCGCTATAAGACAACTAGGGTACCCCATGAGGGGAGCACCGATGGAAGAAAGCATGTCTCCTTTCCTTGTGAGGGATTTCGGCACGCAAAATTTCAAGGCTATACAAAGAATCCATAAGGCATGGGAAACCCCGTTAAGGAAAGATCAAGAACTTAGGGGCATTCGTAATGGCATCATTGGTGGTTATCATGAATGGCTGAAAGTTCATATACGAGGTTTAGATTGGCTCGCCAAGTTAAAAGTCGTCAGCGAAGAGAGTTTCGAAGCACCGGAAGAGGACGAAGAAGTCCAAGCTCTCAAAAGTGAGTTAGGAAAGGCGAAACTTGCCAAGGAGAAGTTCAAGTTGGCCGCTACACACATCCGAAAGGAGTGTGCCGGATTACGGGAAGAGAATGCAACTACCGCAAGAGCCCTTGAACAAGAGGCCAAGAGGGCTCGCAAGGAAGAATATGGCCGTAACAAATTTCACGGAGCTCTGTAGGGTAGCAATAGTGAACTCAAGCTGCAAAGGGAAGAGAGGGACAAGTTGCGAGTACATAGCATGGTTTTGAAAGAGGAGTTAGTTGCCTGTTCAAGGTCCAAAAGGAGCTTGTCTCAGCGTTTATGCGAGACGGAGACCAACATGCTAGCTATCATCGCCAAGTACCAAGAAGAGTTAGGTCTAGCCACGGCCCACGAGCTTAGGGTCGCGGACGAGTATGCCCAAGTATACGCGGAAAAAGAGGCTAGAGGAAGGGTGATCGACTCTTTACACCAAGAGGCAACCATGTGGATGGATCGGTTTGCTCTTACCTTGAACGGGAGTCAAGAACTTCCCCGATTGTTAGCCAAGGCCAAGGCAATGGCGGACACCTATTCCGCCCCCGAAGAAATTCATGGGCTTCTCGGCTATTGTCAGCATATGATAGACTTAATGGCCCACATAATTAGAAATCGCTAGAAAACCTGTATGGTCTCTCAGACCTTGACTAGATACGACTTTCTGAAATAAAATGAGTTGGTCCCATGTTTCTACTCTAAAAAGCTTGTGCGAATCAAATCACTCCTGCATTTTATCTCTAGCATGCATTCTTTCTTTCTTTACCCACTCCTCACGTTTGGTTTTTTAGGGAAAAACACCATAACTAAACGCGCCACAAGGCATCCCTATCGCACCAGATCCAAATCTAGAACGATGGGTGATCAAGAGGAGACACAGGAACAGATGAAAGCCGACATGTCGGCTCTGAAAGAACAGATGGCTTCCATGATGGAGGCCATGTTAGGAATGAGGCAGCTCATGGAGAAAAACGTGGCCACCGCTGCCGCTGTCAGTTCGGCTGCCGAAGCAGACCCAACTCTCTCGGCAACCGCGCACCATCCTCCCTCAAACATAGTAGGACGGGGAAGGGACACACTGGGGCACGATGGCAACCCTCATCTGGGATACAACCGAGCGGCTTACCCTTATGGATTGTCGCCCAACTACTCACCACCTGTTCTGCAAGACGATGCGGGCCATATTGCTTCTCCCGTCCTTGAAAGAGAGCCTCCCCAACAGCCCGATGAGGTCCACGAAGACCCTCAAGACTATGCTCGCAGGGATGTCGAGTTCTATCCCCCATCCCCGAAGGGCCGGCACCCAGCACGTTGCCTCAGCCCAACATCACGACACAACCAATAGTTTTGTCCATGGAAGGACCGCCCCCGGCAACTGAAGAAAGGAGGAAGCTCGATCTCCTCGAGGAGAGATTGAGAGCCGTGGAAGGATTTGGGGACTATCCGTTCGCAGACATGACAGATCTTTGCTTAGTACCCGATGTTGTTATCCCCCCGAAGTTCAAAGTACCGGACTTCGACAAGTATAAAGGGACGACTTGTCCCAAGAACCATCTCAAGATGTACTGTCGCAAGATGGGCGCACACTCTAAGGATGAGAAGCTATTAATACACTTTTTTCAAGATAGCTTGGCCGGGGCCGCAGTAGTTTGGTACACTAATTTGGAAGCTTCCTGCATCCGTACTTGGAAGGATCTGATTATTGCCTTCTTAAGGCAATATCAGTATAATTCCGATATGGCTCCCGATCGCACTCAGCTGCAGAATATGTTCAAGAAAGAGGGCAAAACCTTTAAAGAATACGCACAGCGGTGGAGAGACCTGGCGGCACAAGTGGCTCCTCCCATGGTTGAGAGAGAGATGATCACCATGATGGTGGACACTCTGCCAGTGTTTTACTATGAGAAGCTAGTAGGTTACATGCCGTCCAGCTTCGCGGACCTAGTGTTCGCCGGGGAAAGAATCGAGGTAGGGTTGAAAAGAGGAAAGTTCGATTACATTTCCTCCACGAGTGCGAATGCCAAAAGAATCGGGACAACGGGGGCAAAAAGGAAGGAAGGAGATGCCCATGCCGTCTCTTCAACGCCCGCGTGGGTCAAACCCCCGCAGACACCTCATGGTACCCATCAGTACGCGCAACATCACCCGAGCTTCTCGGCTCATACCGGGAATGCCTCTAGTTCAGCACCTGTGCAACCTAAGGCACCCATCCAGAGGGAAGCTCCCCAAGTTCCAACTCCGAACACAACTCGCCCAGCCGATAATTCCAACACAACAAGGAACTTCCCTCCGAGGCCATTTCAAGAATTCATCCCACTCCCAATGACGTACGAGGACCTCTTGCCGTCCCTCATCGCCAACCATTTGGCCGTGGTAACTCCCGGAAAGGTCCTCCAACCCCCTTTCCCGAAGTGGTATGACCCTAACGCAACTTGCAAGTACCATGGGGGTGTCCTGGGGCATTCCATTGAAAAATGCTTGGCCCTTAAATACAAGGTCCAACATTTGATAGATGCTGGATGACTGACTTTCCAAGAGGATCGGCCCAATGTGAAAACCAACCCGCTCGCCAATCATGGAGGGGGAGCGGTTAACGCCGTTGAGTCCGATAGGCCGCGCAGGCCTAAAACTTTAAGGGATGTGGCAACCCCTAGGAGGTTTATCTTTGAGGCCCTACAAAAGTGAGGTGTGATTCCTCATAATGGGCGTAAGGAGGATTCCTGTTTGCTGCATTCCGGCGAGCTGCATGACATGGAAACGTGTTTGGGAGTAGAGGAATTGTTACAACGGATGATAGATCAAGGTCGACTAGAAGTTGGCAGTGAAGGAAGAGAGGAATAGCACATATGCATGCAATCCACGGATGGGAGCAGTGTTACGAAGCCCAAACCCTTGGTGATATACTTCACCAAGGGCACAGCTTCGCAAAAGCCCGGACACCCCTTAGCAGCTAAACCTGTTCCTTTCCCATACCAAAATAGCCACGCAGTCCCATGGAGATATACACCTCTGAGGGGGAAGGAAGAAGAAGCCACCGACGTTAGCTCGTTGTTGGCTAAGGCAACAAATATCACGGGACTGAGTGGTGTGACCCGTAGTGGTCGTGTGTTTGCACCCGCGGACCTACCAGTCCAACCCGCAAACGCCAAGGGGAAAGCAAAAGTGGTGGAGGAACAAGATGACGAAGCACCCCTCACTTCGAATAAAGATATTCCGGCGAAAGGTCTTCCGGAGAAAAAGGATGGTAAAAAAGAGGTGTCACTAGAGGAAGCCAGTGAGTTCCTCCGTATAATTCAACAGAGCGAATTCAAGGTTATCGAACAGCTCAACAAAACCCCGGCCAGGGTCTCGCTGTTGGAGTTACTCATGAGCTCCGAGCCTCATCGGGCTCTGCTAGTAAAAGTTCTGAACGAGGCCCACGTGGCCCAAGACATCTCGGTAGAAGGTTTCGGAGGGCTGGTCAATAATATCACTGCCAACAACCATCTCACCTTCGCTGAAGAAGAAATCCCCGCCGAGGGGAGAGGGCATAATAAAGCTTTGCACGTATCAGTCAAGTGTATGGACCATATCGTAGCCAAAGTGCTCATCGATAATGGTTCCAGTTTAAACGTGATGCCTAAGAGCACTTTAGAGAAATTACCATTCAATGCTTCCCACTTAAAGCCGAGTTCAATGGTGGTTCGTGCCTTCGACGGCACCCGCCGAGAGGTTAGGGGAGAGATCGATCTCCCAGTACAGATAGGCCCTCACACCTGTCAAGTTACTTTCCAAATAATGGATATTAACCCCCCCTACAGCTGTCTGTTGGGGCGCCCGTGGATCCACTCAGTGGGAGTTGTTCCCTCTACACTCCACCAAAAGTTGAAATTCGTAGTGGAAGGGCATCTGGTCATCGTATCAGGCGAGGAAGACATCTTGGTGAGCTGCCCATGCTCTATGCCTTATGTGGAAGCCGCAGAGGAGTCATTAGAAACCGCTTTCCAGTCTTTTGAGGTGGTAAGCATTTCCTCCGTGGACTCCTTCTCTGGGCAGCCTTGCCTGTCCGATGCACCAGTAATGATGGCTCGAGTTATGTTGGGGAACGGTTACGAACCCGGAATGGGTTTAGGCAAAGACAACGGCGGCATAACTAGCCTGATAAATGCCAAAGGAAATCGTGGGAAGTATGGTTTAGGCTATAAGCCCACTCAGGCAGATATAAAGAGAAGCATCGCGGGAAGGAAGGGCGGTAGTCAAAGCTCGCGGTTGCGACAGTTGGCGACTCCACTCGCGGTTGAGACATGAAAGTGAAGGAAGCCCGCCCTGCCACATAAGTAGAAGCTTTATAAGCGCGGGTCTGGGGGACGAAGGTCAAGTGGTCACAATACACGAAGATGATGTTCCGAGTACGTTGGATTTGGTACGACCATGCCCTCCTGATTTCCAGCTGGGAAATTGGCGAGTGGAGGAACGCCCCGACATTTACGCAACGAGCATAATGTAAACCTTTACGGTTTTAAAAACTCTATAGTTAGGCCTAGGCTTTAGAGTTTCTTTTGTTAATGCTTTGTGTCTTTTGTTTTAAATTTATAATACAAGGATCTTTCTTCATCTGTTCCTACGTCTCTACCCATTCTCATCCATTTGCATGTTTACTTTTTTATTTCTGAAACGGCAGATCCGATGACGAGTCCCCCGAAGGTACTAATACCTGGGACCCGCCTATCAACTTCGAGCAAGAAACGAATCAAACGGAAGATGAAGGGAATGAGGATGTGAGACTTCCCCCAGAATTAGAAAGGATAGTCGCCCATGAGGACCAAGAAATGGGGCCTCATCAAGAAGAAACTGAACTAGTAGACTTGGGAGTTGGCAGTGGAAAAAGGGAAGTAAAGATAGGCACAGGTATTACCGCACCTATCCGTGAAGAATTAATAATCCTGCTAAGAGACTACCAAGACATCTTTGCTTGGTCATACCAAGATATGCCCGGTTTGAGTTCTGACATTGTACAACACCGATTACCTCTAAATCCCGAGTGTTCCCCGGTAAAGCAGAAACTGAGAAGGATGAAGCCCGAAAAATCCTTGAAAATAAAAGAAGAAGTGAAGAAGCAATTTGACGCTGGTTTTCTGGCTGTCGCTCGGTACCCAGAATGGGTTGCCAACATTGTACCGGTCCCTAAGAAGGATGGGAAAGTACGAATATGTGTGGATTATCGGGACTTGAATCGGGCCAGCCCCAAGGACAATTTTCCTTTGCCACACATCGGTATCCTCATAGATAATACGGCCAATTTCACTTTATTTTCCTTCATGGACGGTTTCTCCGGTTACAATCTGATAAAGATGGCGCCAGAGGATATGGAAAAGACTACCTTCGTCACCCTGTGGGGAACATTTTGTTACAAGGTGATGTCCTTCGGACTCAAGAATGCCGGGGCAACTTATCAAGGGGCCATGGTAGCTTTGTTCCATGATATGATGCATCAAGAGATCGAGGTCTACGTGGACGACATAATTGCTAAATCTAAATCCGAAGAAGAACACCTTGTCAACCTGCGGAAGTTGTTCGAAAGGCTTAAGAAATATCAATTAAGGTTGAACCCCGCCAAGTGTACCTTTGGGGTCAAATCAAGGAAATTGCTTGGTTTCATCGTAAGCCAGAAAGGGATAGAGGTAGACCACGAAAAGGTGAAGGCCATCCTTGAGATGCCGGAACCCCGTACTGAGAGGCAAGTCCGAGGTTTCCTGGGACGCTTGAATTATATTGCCAGATTCATATCGCAGCTCACTGCCATTTGTGGGCCGTTGTTCAAGCTCTTACACAAAAAACAAACTGATCGCTGGAATGAGGATTGCCAAGAGGCTTTTGGAAGGATCAAGAAGTGTCTTATGAATCCCCCTGTGCTTATGCCACCAGTACTTGGAAGGCCTCTCATCTTGTACATGACAATCTTGGACGAGTCAATGGGGTGTATGCTGGGGCAACATGACGAATCCGGAAAGAAAGAGCGCGTTGTTTACTACCTAAGTAAGAAGTTCACGATCTGTGAAATGAATTACTCCTTGCTCGAAAGAACGTGTTGTGCTTTAGTATGGGCATCCCATCGCCTAAGGCAGTACATGCTGAGCCATACTACCTGGTTAATATCCAAGATGGACCCGGTTAAGTACATCTTTGAGAAGCCAGCTCTCACAGGACGAATCGCCCGGTGGCAAGTCCTGCTATCAGAGTTTGATATAGTTTATGTCACCCAAAAGGTGATAAAAGGAAGCGCCTTGGCAGATTATTTGGCTCAACAGCCTCTTAACGACTATCAGCCCATGCATCCTAAATTCCCAGATGAGGACATCATGGCCTTGTTTGAGGAAAAATTGGACGAAGATCGGGACAAAGGGACCGTATGGTTTGACGGAGCGTCAAACATTCTAGGCCATGGCGTTGGAGCAGTATTGGTCTCTCTGGACAATCAATGTGTACCTTTCACAGCCAGGCTAGGATTCGACTGCACCAACAACATGGCCAAATATGAAGCATGTGCCCTGGCCGTCCAGGCAGCGATTGACTCCAATGTCAAACTACTCAAGGTGTATGGCGACTCAGCGTTGGTAATCCATCAGCTGAGAGGGGAATGGGAAACTAGAGATCCCAAGCTGATACCCTACAAAGCCTATATCAAGGAATTGGCTAAGACCTTTGATGAGATCTCCTTCCATCATGTTCCCCGCAAGGAAAATCAAATGGCGGATGCGCTTGCTACTTTGGCGTCTATGTTCCAGCTAACGCCGCATGGGGACCTACCATACATTGAATTTTGGTGTCGTGGCAAACCCGCGCATTGTTGCCAAGTAGAAGAGGAACGGGACGGTAAGCCTTGGTATTTCGACATCAAGCAATATGTTGTAAGCAAAGAATACCCACCGGAGATTGCCGACAATGATAAAAGGACATTGAGAAGATTGGCGGCCGGTTTCTTCATGAGCGGAAGCATACTGTATAAGAGAAACCACGACATGACACTCCTGCGGTGCGTGGATGCCAGGGAGGCAAATCACATGATCGAGGAAGTCCATGAAGGCTCGTTTGGAATGCACGCCAACGGGCATGCTATGGCCAGAAAGATCCCAAGAGCAGGTTATTACTGGCTTACCATGGAAAGTGATTGTTGTGTCCATGTAAGGAAATGCCACAAATGTCAAGCGTTTGCAGACAATGTCAATGCTCTGCCGCATCCTCTGAATGTCATGTCTGCCCCTTGGCCTTTCTCCATGTGGGGGATAGATGTCATTGGGGCCATTGAGCCCAAGGCCTCGAATGGTCATCGCTTCATCCTCGTAGCGATAGATTATTTTACCAAGTGGGTCGAGGCGGCCTCCTATACCAATGTCACGAGGGGTGTGGTGGTCAGGTTCATTAAGAAAGAGATCATCTGCCGATATGGTTTGCCAAGGAAGATTATCACGGACAATGGCACCAACTTGAATAACAAGATGATGGGGGAAATGTGCGAGGAGTTTAAAATCCAGCATCACAATTCCATGCCCTACCGACCAAAGATGAATGGAGCCGTGGAAGCGGCCAATATAAATATCAAAAAGATTATCCAAAAGATGATCGTGTCGTACAGAGATTGGCACGAGATGCTCCCATTCGCGTTACACGGTTACCGAACTTCAGTACGAACGTCAACTGGGGCAACGCCGTTCTCATTGGTATATGGGATGGAGGCTGTGTTACCGTTTGAGGTAGAAGTCCCGTCATTAAGGATCTTGGCAGAGTCCGGATTAAAGGAATCAGAGTGGGCTCAAACGCGCTATGACCAGCTCAACCTCATTGAGGGTAAGCGCTTAATGACCATGAGTCATGGGCGCTTGTACCAGCAAAGAATGAAGAATGCATTCGACAAGAAGGTACGCTTGCGCAAGTTCCGTGAGGGAGACCTTGTGTTAAAGAAAATGTCCCATGCTGTCAAGGACAATCAAGGAAAATGGGCCCCAAACTACGAAGGGCCTTTTGTTGTGAAGAGGGCTTTTTCCGGAGGAGCCTTGGTGCTTACCAACATGGATGGCGAAGAGCTACCTTCACCCATGAATTCTGATGTCGTCAAGCGATATTATGCTTAGAATCTGGGGCAATTAAGGATGTCGCTGCATGTTCTTTATCTTTATGTGTTTTCTGGATTTCCCCCAGGGATTCCCCGTCTACTGTATCTCTCGTTACAATCTTTCAAAGAAATGAACGTAGGTTCGAGGCTTTAGTCCTCACGTTGGTTTTAAACTTTGCGTTAATTTGTGATCACCTGAGCCCTTCCGCTCAGTTCATGGGATGCCCCAAGCGCTTAATTAAAATTGAACCTAAACCAACTTTCACTAAAATTTGCTGCGTTTGAAAACATTCATGCATACGCATACGCATGCATATTGTTGTGGTAAAACAGGGGCAGGATCATCTCGAGCTACCTTTTGGGGTAGAGACGAAGTTAAAGCAGCAGGAAACCAATCAAGGTAAGACAATAACCCGGTCATGATTGGCCGCACATTGTTTGTTTCCTACTTGTAGGTACTTAGGGACGGATGCAAGTGGGGATGGGGTCACGACCGACCGATCGTTGCCCCTTCTCTGCGCTAAACAAGCAGAGAACGTCGCTGCAAGGCAGCCTAGTATCCTTTGTATTCGCAGTTTTCTTTTACTATTTGTTTGTTTTAAAATAAGTAATCGACGCCTAATTCTAACTTAAGTAAGTTCAAGTTAGGCGAGACGCTAACCCATGAAAAAGGAGGGGACATGGTTAATGTTCCCCTCAAAAAAAAAAAAAAAAGGCAGGTTAGCTCGCCTAGGCGAGCAACCCTTGCACTCAAAATAAAAAACGAAGGAGGGGAACGTTTTTGTATCCAAAAACTTCCCCCCTTCATTCAAGAAAAAGAGAACACGAAGGCTTGCGGTTTCTTGCTCCCCTAAGCCTTTTGATCGCGTTTTGCTTTCGTTTTTGGTGTTTCAATTCATTCCCACAAGTAAGTATTCCATCCTTGAGGTTTTTTGCTTCCCATTGATGTGTTTTCTTCATCTTTTGGTGCCTTAAATTGTGAGAACATGCTTATAATTGTGAGGCAGTTTTGGTTTGCTTTGATGCTTGTTTTCTTGAATTAAGGATTTGAATGAAAAGGCCTTAGGCCTAGGTCATATTCTGAAGCAATGGGGCATCCCACATTGCTCCCATTCTCTTGCAATTTATGTCCAAACATGCGCCCACCAAGTGCTCGATGAAATGCCTCAATGACATATGAGCATGGTTTTGAAAGCTTGGGATTGTGGGACTGTTTCATATACATAGGGACAGCATGAAGGATTTAAAATGAGAGTCCGAATGTAATTCTAGGCTTAGGAACCCAAGTTTTTAATTTCAATGCAAGGAAGCATGACTTATGCCTAGGAATCTAATTTTTTGGTTTTGAATGTAAAAAAGGGGGCATGAATATTAGGACATGTTTGAGGGTCTTTTATTAAAATTTAAGTTTGGCTGCCCCATGAGAGATACCTTGCACCTAGGTAGCATGGAAAATACCTTTCAACGGTATATATATATGTGAATATATGACATGAAAATACCTTGCAAAATGAGAGAATAGTAAATAATGCCTTTCAAATATGTATATTTGTGGATAGGTAGCATAAGGAGCCTTTCAAAAAAATGTACCCATGTCAAAGATGGCACAAGAATGCTTCCTAAATGAATATATGATGTGGAATTGCCCCTCAAGTGTAGATTAAATGACGTGAAAGTCCATTTTGAATGCAAAAGTGTGTGCATAATGTAATTAGCTTTCCGACATGCATATAAATGAATATGAGAGAAACAATAAAAATTTGTATGATATACATTTCAAACATGTATAGGTAGTTTGTAAATAGCAAATGTTTAGGATATGAACATATGTAATTTTGGGCACAATACCTTGAGCACGCGTGTAAGTATTCTTTCCAAAAAAATATATATGTGTGGTAACTAGAATGTTTTGAATATCCTTGTATGTTGATATAAATAATAGGGTATTTTCTACACATGCGTGCATGAATGGATCATATGAGTTTAGTCTAAATTAGAGAGATTGGCATGACATTTTTTGCATTAAGATAAGCATTATCTTGTAAAACTAACTTCTGAATGTTTGTTCTCGCAGGAAATGGCCCCAAGGAAACTTGCCTCAAAGAGATCCAGGAAGGATAAGGCGGCCGAAGGAACTAGTTCCGCTCCCGAGTATGACAGTCACCGCTTTAGGAGCGCTGTACATCAGCAGCGCTTCGAGGCCATCAAGGGATGGTCATTTCTCCGGGAGCGACGCGTCTAGCTCAGGGACGACGAGTATACTGATTTCCAGGAGGAGATAGGTCACCAGCGGTGGGCATCACTGGTTACCCCCATGGCCAAGTTCGATCCAGAAATAGTCCTCGAATTTTATGCCAATGCTTGGCCAACAGAGGAGGGCGTGCGTGACATGAGGTCCTGGGTGAGGGGTCAGTGGATCCCGTTTGATGCAGATGCTATCGGCCAGCTCCTGGGATATCCGTTGGTGCTGGAAGAGGGCCAGGAGTGCGAGTATGGCCAAAGGAGGAACCTGTCTGATGGGTTTGATGAGGAGGCCATCGCCCAGTTGCTATGTATACCGGGGCAAGATTTTGCCCGGACTGCTGCCGGGAGATGGGTGCGGATCATGCGCACCAACATGACCACCCTGACTCAGATATGGATGACTTTGTTGCTCAGCAACATCCTGCCCACCGATCATAATTCCGACCTCCCCCTGCCGAAGTGTCAGCTGGTGTACGCCATCCTGACGCGGATGAGCGTCCATGTGGCTCAGTTAATCGCTGATGCCATCTATATTTTTGCAGGTATGGCGCCTACCAGGCACCCTTTGGATCTAGATAAGTCCAACAAGGCCCTGGGATTTCCCGCACTGATCACAGGACTCTGCCAGTCATTCGGAGTCCCCGTTGCACCTACCAAGGTGATTCGGCCGCCCATCACCCGAGCTTTTATTGAGAAGTATTGCACCCAGAGACAGGCTCAGGGTGATGTTCCACAGGCTGCAGGCGCGCCACCACAACCTCATCAGGCTGGCCCGGCTGGGTCGTTTGACATGGAGCAGTATTTACGGCATTTGGTTCGCCAGCAGGCGGCCAATCACCGGGCACATGTACAAACCCATGATTGTCTTTACCAGCTGAGCCTCAGCATGCAGAGTCAAGGCTTCTCTTCTTTTTCATGCCCTACTCTAGACCAGTTCAGGGCAGAGGTCGCATGGCCCGGGGATTGGCTCGAGGCCCAAGCAGGAGAGGCGCCCCCAGAGGCTCCCGGCGATGGAGAGGAGGCCCACGAGGACGAGGAGATGGCCGATTTGCTTGACTTCTTGGGAGGGAGTGGAGCTACATGACTGGAAGATCCCCAGATTCATGTTTTCTTTCATATCTCTCTTGTCATTTTTTATGTTATGTTATTTTTTTGACTTGAGAGACTAATGTTTGTTTTTGTTGTTTCGATTGTCATTTGTACAGCGCATACATTTTTGTTTGGTTTGTTGCGTTAGTGTTTATATCATTATTATCGATGATGTTTGAAATTCAGGAACCGTGTAGAGTTTTTCGTTTAGGAACATCGTCCAAAAAAAAATAATAATAAAAAAAAGAAGAGAAGAAGGAAAGAGAGAGCAGGTAAGGAGAAAAAGAAGGAAAATAGAAGATAAAGAACCAACATGTTTTTGAAAGAGATGATTTCCGACTTTTGATTGAAAGGAAAATTTGCTGATCATAGCTAGTTTTTAAGAAAATGTGTGTACACCTGAGGGGTGAATGCTGTGAAATTTCCCCGGACGCCCAAAATGGACTCGGATGAATGTACAAATGGAAAAAAGAACATATTTTGGAAACATTGGGTTGACTAAAATAGAGGAAATGAATCCTGAGCCCTAGCATCACATGACCATAAAAATTTGACACTTGAGTGTCCACATAGGTGCATGCATGATCAGTTTTGCATAAAGTTTCCAAATCATCATTTTTGCATTTTGTGTCATGGAAATAATGTGGGGCATCCCTTTTTATCCTTGAACCAAACCAAACCCTGACATGTATCATGTCTAGCCATTCTACGAGCCTTGAGCCAAAATCCTAACTCACCATAAACCTTGACCCGGGGTGAGAATGTCAATCCTTACCCTCGGAAGCAAAAAAGAAGAGAAGGAAAATTTCCAATCAAAGAAAAAAAGAGGAAAGGAAATTCCCAATCAAAGAGTAGCAGAAAGCGAAAAGAAAAGAAAGAAAATTCCCAACCAAAGAGTGGGAGAAAGCGAAAAGAAAAGAAAGAAAATTCCCAATCAAAGAATGGGAGAAAGTAAAAGGAAGGAAAGAAAGCTCCTGATCAAGGATCGAAAGAAATCAGAAGAAATGTGCAGAAAGGTCTTTGGATCAGACAATATCTGAACAGTACAGAATTGTCACCAAATAAACGAAAAAGGGAAAGGAAACCACGACCTGAAAGTGGTCTTCTCCCTTTGGTTACCAACCAAAATCCTGTGCGTCGGTGACTTGTTCGCCTCGCGTCAAACAAAAACAGAAAAGGAAAAATCCAAAACACACAAAAGCCGAAAAACCCACCAAAAGAACCCATTCCCAAGGGAAGTCCTATTGATCCATGATCACGCATGTAATTCTTGATTTGATAGGAAATAATGTGCAAAGTCAAGTCATGACATATCTATGGTTCGGAATTAGGATGAAACACTTACCTGTGCGAGATTGATACACTTTGAGTGATTTTCTTCTATTTTTGTCGAACCCGGTGTTTCCTCTAAATGGTCATTTAGAAACGAAATGCTAACATCCAAAATCTCATTTATGGTTATGGGGGGTTTCATCAGCAGACTCTCCTTCCCTGGTAGACACATTGTTTTTCACTCAAAAAAGCATATGCTGCTCTAATCAGTTGGAATATTTGTCTCTTTGCTAAAGCACGTTCGCATTTTTAGCGAAGAAAACATCGAGACTATTTCTAGTCTCACAAGTTATCCAGAACTACATAGGTCTGAGTTCCTCATTGGAGGATACGTTGGAGCAAGAGCCTCGCTTTTGTCGACCACACCGCTTTTTGTTACCATGACCCAAAAGCTGGTGGCCCATGGAGACACTTTACGGTTATCCGCACCTCGTCATTCAGTGACCCCAAGTGTGATTGACGCAGAGACAAATTATGGTCATTCTGCACCCTTTTGTCATCCAGAGGCGGCGGGCCCGATGACATGCAGAGACAAATTATGGTTATTCCGCACACCCTTTTGCCATTCAGACACAGTTGTGTCCGATGGCACGCAGAGACAAATTATGGTCATTCTGCACCCTTTTGTCATCCAGAGGCGGCGGGCCCGATGACATGCAGAGACAAATTATGGTCATTCCGCACACCCTTTTGCCATTCAGACACAGTTGTGTCCGATGGCACGCAGAGACAAATTATGGTCATTCTGCACCTTTTGTCATCCAGAGGCGGCGAGCCCGATGACATGCGGAGACAAATTATGGTCATTCCGCACATCCTTTTGCCATTCAAACACAGTTGTGTCCGATGGCACGCAGAGACAAATTATGGTCATTCTGCACCCTTTTGTCATCCAGAGGCGGCGGGCCCGATCACATGCGGAGACAAATTATGGTTATTCCGCACATCCTTTTGCCATTCAGACACAGTCGTGTCCGATGGCACGCAGAGACAAATTATGGTCATTCTGCGCCCTTCGTCAATCGCGGCCGACAAGCCCGTTGACACGCGGAGATTTACGTCATCTTCCGCGCTCACAAGATCTGTCATACTGACATTTGAGTCACGCTGACGGGCGGAAATACCCGAGTGGTTATCCGTATAAACATTCTTTTGCTATCTGTAAGACAGAACGCTTGATAGCATGCAGAGACTGACATCGTCTTCTGCACCTTTTGTTCCCCCGAGAACAACAAGTCATTTGCATGCAGAGATTTTATGGTCACCCGCGACTCTCGTCAACCGAGAGGAACGAAATTAGTGTCTTATCTTTACTTCCCTTTTATCTCCAATAAAAGACAAGTAAAGAGGGGCAACTGTCATACCCTAATTTCGTCCGGGGACCTTTGCTTGATGACATGCAACTTTTGTTTGGTCCTTGTGAGGTGCTTGGCACCCATCATTAGGCAATTTGTGAAATTTCGGGACATGCCGGAAAACAAAAGGAAATATTGATGCACAATCCGTAAGGTTCCGTGACACACCGGAAATCAAATCGAAGCATCGTGGCACAATTATTGAGGTTCCGTAACATTCCGTAAGTCAAAAAAGGGGATGATTATGTAATCTGCAAGGTTCCGTAACATTACGGAAAGAAAACAAGTATCGTTACGAAATTCATAAGTTTCCGTAACTTTACGAAAAAAGAATCACCAAAAAAAAAGGCAGGGGGTGTACTTAGTAAAAATGGGGGTGCAAATAGCAACCAGGCCCACTTGGGCCCTCCAGAAGATTCCTCCAGAAGGCTGTTGCTTCTAGAGGAAGCAACCCTGCTCGCCTGGGCGAGCTGGGTGGCAAGCTTCTCCCCCAATTTTCTATAAATAGGGGGAGAAGTGAAGTGAAAAATAGTTCAGCCCCTTAGGCACTTCTCTCTCTTTCGAATTTGCTTAGAAAAATTGTTTCCGTAAAGAAAATCCAAGCCGAGACGCTTCCGTAACGTTTCCGTGAGTGATTTCGCGAAGGTTTTCAACCGTTCTTCGACATTCTTCATTCGTTCTTCATCGTTCTTCAGTCTTCAACGGGTAAGTACCTCAAACCAAGCTTTTCAATTCATTCTATGTACCCGTGGTGGTCCACATTTGGTTTCATGTATTTTTATTCTCGTTTCATTCACTTTTTATACCCCCTTTTGACGTGCTTAAGCCATTTTATTTAAGTCATTTCTCACTTAACCTAAAAATAAACTAGATTTCCACCGATCGTTTAAATTGTATTATCCGTTAACTTTGGTTGAAATGAATTCCGACCGATCGGTCGTGCCGCAACCACGTTGGAAACAAAAAAAAAGAGGTAAATAATAATATAAATAAAGAATAAAAAAGGATACCCCTTTAGTAAAATAAAGCGAAAAATCAATTGGACGTTTTCTCTTTGGGATTTCTCATTCTTAATCGAATTGACTAAATAACTAAAGTGAAACCAAGGCTAAAATCAACTCGCCTAGTCAAGCTCGTCCACAAAAATAGGTTTTTTTGAAGTTTATCATTTCAATTTCTTACTAAGTAAAATGGATCATTTTTAAGGTCCAACGCCTTAAAATGATCACCTTTCAAGTAAAAAAGAATCACTTGATTCACGCATAAAAAAGAACTACGTAGGTCTGATTTCCTCATCACAAATTGAGGAATACGTAGGAGCAAAGGGAAAACACCCTTGTCGACCACAAAAAGAGAAAAATATAAAAAAGGGCATAAAAGATCTAAGAACGTAAAGGGAACGTAAAAATCAAAGTCATGTTTGCACATTCGATTAAAGGCTGTCGTCCCTTGTGACGGACGTGTGGGGTGCTAACACCTTCCCCGTGCGTAAATACAACTCCCGAACCTTTCACTTAAAAGTTCGTAGATCGCGTCTTTTCCGATTTTTCCGATGTTTTCCTCAAATAAACGTTGGTGGCGACTCCGCGCGTATTCTTTTCGTGGAACACGCATCCCGCGAGTCACGCGTCGCCCTGCCGCCGAAGGATAGGTTGCGACACAATGGTATTTGATCGTAAATGTTGCCTTTGATCTAGGGTTTTGGTATAATAGAGACTTGCGTTGGACCGACAAGCGCGAACGAGAGAGAGACCTCTAAGTGACGCAAAGAAGAACTGACGGAGAGCTCACGATAAGCGAGGGGAGTTATTATAAAATTTATTGTTTTGACACCATAGTTAGGGTCAGGGAACCTAGCTATGAGAATATCTGCCTGTCCCTATTGCATGCTGATTTTCTTTCAAGAAAAACTATGTTTTAACGAATGGGATACAATATATCTATCGTTGATGAATAACAATATTGTTTATTAAACTTGTGTTGTTTGAAGACCTGGGGAGTGTGAACCTCAGGCATGGAAAATATATATTTACATGCAGAATGCGACTCATTGTTGATGTTGTTATTGGTGACTTTAATTGATATGTGGTGATGTTGATATTTACGATGGTATTGATTTGAGATGACGTTGTTAATAAAGACCGTGTCACCATGAATTAATGGTATTGTTGATGATTATGTGAATATGAAATGAGGTTGCTGTTGTTGTTTATAACGTCAGTGAGACGAGATGATGTCTATGTTAAGAATGGAATGTTTATTGATGTTGGAAATGCTTTGGCATGTGCATATTTTGTATGTTCGTGGGGGGGCGGAGTGCACTGACCTTCAGGGTCCTTGGCACTTGCTTTTGGCCACGTTCATACGTTGGATGTTGTGTATGTTTGTAGGGGCCAAAGTGCACTGACCTTCTAGGGTTTTTGCCACTTGCTTTGGGCCATGTTCATACGTCGTATGTAGTGTATGTTCATGGGGGTGGAGTGCACTGACCTTGTCGGATGGCCTAGACGTGGGTGACGAGCGTGGTTAAAGAATCTAAGCATTTATGAGAGGATACTTAGGCGCTTTAATTGGTCCATGGTCTTTGGAACCTGCTTGTGGCCCTAGTCAAAGATCATACGACACAGGAAATAGACTAACAGTGGCAGAGTGTACTTTGTATTGAGGGGGCTTGTCACCTGGTAGGGAACTCGTTTTGGCCCCAGGCTGATCACCTATGGGGGGCAATTACATGCACAACCGGGTGGTCTCAATGAACTCTGCATGGTTTCCTAAGTGAGAGTGTCGTGTGGACACGCTTACCACATTGCATCTGAGAGTTGAGTCAGGTGCATGCATCATTTTGTGCAGTCTTGATTGGATCCATGCATGGATGATGAGTAATTGTTGAATATGGATGATGAGTAATCGTCGGATGTGGACAATGAACAATTGTTCGATGTGACTGTTGGATAATGAATGTTGTGTAAGCTCATGATGTTTGCTTACGTTTTCTTTCTAATTGTGATTATCTGGATTTAACATTGGTTCTTTTTATAATGAACTCGCCCTTGCAATTTTGTATCGTGTGGTTGATACCTGTGATGATCGCGAACCTTGTTTGTGTGGAGCAGAATGACAACAATAAGGTGCAGGGATGAGATTCTGTCGAGGAACCGCCAAGCCGATGTGATGACGTTGGGAATATTTTGGGGAGAGAGTTGTGTTTTCTTAATCAACTCCTCCATAGTGGTTCATGATTTCTTTTGTTGGATTAAGGATGTAAATCACAGATTTTAATTATATCTACGAACTGGTTTAATCTTCATTATGTGTATGATGTGTACTGAACTACTATATTAATATTCATGTATTCGGTTAAACATTGGTGCGTGTTTTGGGACATATATATATATATATATATATATATATATATATATATATATATATTTGTGAAATTCAAATTTACTATGATTTTCATAAGCAAAAAATATTGGAGTTTTCATAAAAGAAAGAAAAAGAATTTAATTTTCCAGTTATTAGAGTGGTGATATCGTAGCGATGAGGCGGGTCATTACATTTGTGATAGCAGAGCAGGTCGAACCTTTCGGCCAATGAGTTGTGAGTCAGCTATGTTTTTCTGTGCATTCTCTGGTTGTTTTGTTGAATGTGTGAGGTTGGTCGTTTTCTAATGCTTAATGTTCGTTGTTGGCTATTAGTACTTACTCACTAGTTGTGTTTCTATGAGCTATAGAGATTTGATTGTTGTAGTCATATTGGATTTGTTTTTCTGATGTCTGCTATACCATGAGTTTCAATGTCGAGTCACGGGTTATCAGACTGGCCATCTGTATAATTTGTGAAGGGCAATGGGATGATATGGCAAGCGATCAGAAAATACATATGATGGAAAGTGGGTGTTAATGTATTAAGGCATCAATTCTTAAAAGTAACCAAGTAGGAACTTGTGATAGTTGTGATTTTGTGTGGTTCTTTGTTTATGTGTATTCCTTCCAAGTCTGACTCCCTAGTGTGTATAGGGAGTGATGGCTAGACGGAATGATCATGCGATAGCTGATGCCCTTCAAGCCTTAGCTCAAGCTATGGGGAATCCAAACAGGGGAGAAGCTGGTGGAGTTGGTGAGTACAAAGGGTTAGACCGCTTCCAATGAAACAACCCTCCTTCATTCAATGGAGGATACAACCCTGATGGTGCTTAGAGGGAAATTGAGAAAATTTTCCGAGTTATGGCATGTCTGGAGGGGCAAAAGGTTTCATTTTGTACACATACTTTAGTGGAAGAAGCTGAGTATTGGTGGGAGAATACTCGCCAATGCCTAGAGGCTGAAGGTCAAGATGTGACCTGGGATGTCTTCAAGAGGGTATTTTTGGAGAAATAATTTCCCGAGGATGTTAGGAACGAGAAGGAGATGGAGTTCTTGGAGCTCAAGTAAGGAAACATGATTGTGGCTGAATATGCAGCCAAGTTTGAGGAGCTGGTAAGGTACTTTCCCTATTATCAAGGGAGAGATGGTGAAAGCTCCAAGTGTGTAAAGTTTCTGAATGGCTTACGACTTGAAGTGAAACAAGCTGTGAATTACCAAGGTGTTCGTCAGTTCCCACTTTTGGTTAATATATGTCGGATTTCGGATGAAGACTCCCGAGACAGGGCAACCTATTATAGGAGTACAGGTCCAATAAGGGACAAAAAGAATGGGCCTCAACATCGGGGAAAACCATACTCGAACCCTCCTAAGCAATATGGTAACCGTCATGACAATCAGACGACTGTTGCTAGGGGAATTGCAGGTGGTAGTGGTAGCAAACCCAATACTTTCCCCACTCAAATCACTTGCTACAGATGTAAGAAGCCAGGGCATATCTCCTCAAATTTCCCTGATAAAGGCATAACATGTTTTAATTGTAGACAAAAAAGGCATTTTTAGAGAGATTGTCCACATCCCAAGAGGGAGAAAAATGGTGGGGGCCTGAATGACCAAACTGGACATCCAAAAGACACTGGAAGAGTCTTTACCCTTAACGGTGCTGAAGCTTCGAAATCCAAGGATCTAATCCAAGGTGAATGTTTCATAAATGGAATTCCTTTACTTGTGTTGTTTGATTCCGGTGCAACCCATTCTTTTATATCCTATTCATGTGTAGAGAAAAGTAAGCTTTTTGTGTCTTCTTTAAATAAAAATCTGATTGTAGAAATCCCAACTAGTGGTTCTGTGTTAACCTCTGATGTGTGTATGGACTGTCTTGTGGAAATTTCTGGTAGAACATTCTTGATTGATTTGATTTGTTTGCCTTTGAGCCAGATTGAAGTTATTCTTGGTATGGACTGGTTATCTTCCAACCATGTCTTGTTAAACTATTTTGATAAAACTGTGGCGTTTGATGATTCTAGAGGGAGTAAGGATATGATGTTTATCTCTGCCAACCAAGTTAAGACATCTTTAAAAGAAGATGCTCAAGTGTACTTGATCTTGTCTAGCCTGAAAACAAAAACAATGATTTCCATGTGTGACCTCCCTGTTGTCAGAGAGTTTCCTGAAGTGTTTCCTGAGGATATATATGGTCTGCCGCCTGAGAGAGATAAAGTTTTCCATAGACCTAGTACCTGGTGCTGGGCCCATATCCATAGCCCCTTATAGGATGTCTCCTATAGAGTTAGCCGAGCTTAAGAAACAGTTAGAGGAGTTGTTGGAGAAGCAGTTTGTGAGACCTAGTGTGTCTCCATGGGGAGCACTAGTGTTGTTAGTGAAGAAGAAAGATGGGACCATGAGGTTGTGCGTAGACTACCGCCAGTTGAATAAAATGACGGTTAAGAATATGTACCCTTTGCCTAGAATGGATGACCTTATGGACCAATTGGTAGGAGCTTGTGTGTTCAGTAAGATAGACCTTAGGTCAGGTTACCATCAGATTCAAGTGAAGTCTGAGGACATACCTAAGACTACTTTTAGAACCCGTTATGGTCACTATGAGTATCTAGTCATGCCCTTTGGTGTGACTAATTCTCCAGGTGTGTTTATGGACTACACGAATAGAGTCTTTCACCCTTACCTTGATAGTTTTGTGGTGGTATTCATAGATGATATTTTAGTATACTCTAAGACTAGATAGGAACATGAAGAACATTGAGGATTGTGTTGCATACCCTTAGGGACCGACAACTCTATGCTAAGTTGTCCAAGTGTGAGTTTTGGTTAGAGAAAGTTAGTTTCCTAGGGCATGTGATATCTCAAGGGGGCATAATTGTAGATCCATCTAAGATAGAAGTTGTCCTTGAGTGGGAGAGTCCTAAATCTGTTTTTGAGATTAGGAGTTTTCTGGGTTTGGCAGGATACTACCGGAGATTCATAGAAGGTTTCTCCAAGTTAGCTTTTCCTTTGACTAAACTGACTCATAAGGGTCAAGCTTTTGTGTCGGACACCCAGTGTGAGCATTGTTTTCAGACCCTTAAGGAAAGATTGACGACCGCTCCAGTGTTAGTTCTGCCTAACCCGAGAGAACCCTTTGAGGTGTATTGTGATGCATCAAAGATGGGTTTAGGAGGAGTGTTGATGCAAAATGGCCAAGTAGTGGCCTATGCTTCTAGACAACTCAATACTCATGAGAGGAATTATCCCACTCATGACCTGGAGTTAGCTGCTGTGGTTTTTGCCCTTAAGATGTGGAGCCATTACTTGTTTGGCTCCAAGTTTGATGTGTTTAGTGATCATAAGAGCCTTAAGTACTTGTTTAGTTAGAAAGAGCTGAACATGCGTCAAAGGAGATGGTTAGAGTTTCTTAAAGATTATGATTTTGAGCTTAATACCATCCCGGCAAAGCCAATGTAGTGGCTGACGCCTTGAGTAGGAAATCCTTTCATATATCGGCCTTGATGGTTAGAGAGATGGATCTCCTAGAACAGTTTAGAGACCATAGCCTTGCATGTGAGGTTACTCCTAATAGTGTGAGATTAGGAACTTTGAGGATCACTAGTGAGTTACTAGGAGATATCAAGGAGGGCCAGAAGATTGATCCTTTTATGAGGACCTAGTTAGAAGCTATAGAGTCAGGAAGAGATAGTAGTTTCAAGGTTGGATCGAATGGAGTCTTAAGACTTCAAGATAGGATTTGTGTTCCCAATGTGCCTGAACTTAGGAAGATGATCCTAGAGGAAGGACATGGGAGTAACTTGAGCATACATCCTGGTGCTACCATGATGTATCAAGATTTGAAGATGATGTTTTGGTGGCCCAACATGAAGAGAGAGGTTATTGAGTTTATGTATGCATGTTTAGTCTGTCAGAAGGCTAAGATAGAACACCAGAGACCTTCCGGGAAGTTACAACCCTTAGAGATACCCCAGTGGAAGTGGGACAGTATTTCTATGGATTTTGTTGTGGGACTACCTAGAACCCCCAAAGGTTTTGATTCTATCTGGGTTATTGTTGACAGGTTGACCAACTCTACTCACTTTGTTCCGATTAATATCAGATTTTCCTTGGAAAGGTTGACCTCTCTGTATATTGGTGAGATTGTCAGATTACATGGTGTGCCATCTAGCATAGTGTCTAATAGAGATCCTAGGTTTACCTCTAGATTTTGGGTGAGCCTGAACAAAGCGTTGGGAACCAAGCTTAGACTAAGTTCAGCCTACCATCCTAAGACTGATGGCCAAACTGAACGGACCATTCAATCATTGGAGGACCTTTTAAGGGCGTGTGTCTTGGAGCAGAAAGGAAGTTAGGAGAGTTTCCTACCATTGATAGAGTTCACTTACAACAACAGTTTTCACTCTACCATTGGCATGGCTCCCTATGAAGCTTTATATGGTAGAAGGTGTAGGACACCTCTATGTTGGCTAGAGCACGGAGAAGCCCTCACCTTAGGACCTGAAGTGGTACAGCAAACCACCGAGAAGGTGAAGTTGATCCAAGAAAGGATGAGGACTGCTCAGAGTAGACAGAAAAGTTATCAGGATAAGAGGAGGAAAGATTTGGAATTCGAGGTTGGTGATCATGTATTCTTGAGAGTCACTCCGTGGACTGGGGTTGATCGAGCATTGAAATCTTGAAAACTTACACCTCGCTTTATCGGTCCTTTCCAAATTCTTAAGAGAGTTGGCCCTGTGGCATACCAAATTGCATTACCCCCATCACTTTCTAATCTTCACAATGTCTTTCATGTGTCTCAACTCCGTAAGTATATCCATGATCCATCTCATATGGTCGAATTGGATGACGTGCAAGTAAGAGAGAACTTGACATATGAAACATTGCCTTTGAGGATCGAGGATAGACGAACAAAGCACCTAAGAGGGAAGGAGATTCCATTGGTCAAGGTGATCTGGGGAGGTACATGAGGAGAAGTTACCACGTGGGAATTAGAGAGTCAGATGCAAGCCACCTATCCATCTTTTTTTGAGTAAGGTAATCCCGCTAAGCGATAAAGGCGCGCTAAGTGCAATTCTAACCGAGGGGAATTGCGTTGAGCGGCCCAAAGCTGCGCTAAGCCCAACTCCAGCTGAGAGGAAGTGCGCTGAGCGCCCAGAAGGCCAGCTAAGCGAAAGTTGCAGGTTATAAATACGCCCTTAGCGTGAAAAACACAATTTTCACTCTCTTCTTCCCCCAAAAATGTCCCCCAAACCCTAAAACCTTATTTTCCACCACCCAAGACCACCAGTGGCCGCCGTGAGCCGCCGTTGCTTGCCGTTGAACCCCCACACCAAGAGGAGCACTTTAATAGGAGCTGTCGCAACGTGCCCTTTTACGGGCGAGCGAAGGTGAGGCTCACGAGTGCGCTTTCCAAAGGAGGAAAGATGCGCGGAGTCGCCACCAACATTTATTTGTGGAAAACTTCGGAAAAACCGAAGGAAACCGGTCAAAATGAAAATTCTAAGTTCGGGAGTTGTATTTACGTTTGAGGAAGGTATTAGCACCTCTCACGTTTGTCTCAAAGGACAACAGCCTATTTTTTAGAATTGTGGAAATTGTGTTACCTTAACTTTTATTTCTTTTTGTTTTTTGAGGTCGACAAAAGCGGGGCTCTTGCTCCTACGTACCCTCCATCGAAGAGGAAATCAGACCTACGTAGTTCCTTTTATGCGTGACTCAAGTGATTCTTTTTACTTGAAGGGTGATCATTTTAAGGCGTTGGACCTTAAAAATGATCCATTTTACTTGGTGAGAAACTGAAATGATAAATTTTCAAAACCCTATTTTTTGTGGACGAGCTTGACTAGGCGAGTTGATTTTAGCCTTAGTTTCACTTTAGTTATTAGTCAATTCAATTAAGAATGAGAAATCCCAAAGAGAAAACGTCCGATTGATTTTTCTCTTTATTTTACTAAAAGGTATTTTTTTTATTATTATATTATTATTTTACCTCTTTTTTGATTTCCAACGTGGTTACGACACGACCGAACGGTCGGAACTCATTTTAACCAAAATTAACGGATGATACAGTTCAAACGATCGGTGGAAATTTATTTTATTTTTAGATTAGGCGAGAAATGACTTAAATAAATGACTTAAGCACGTCAAAAGGGGGTATAGAAAGCGAATGAAAATGAGAATAAAAATACATGAAACAAAATGTGGACCATCACGGGTACATAGAATGAATTGAAAAGCTCGGTTTGAGGTACTTACCCGTTGAAGACTGAAGAAAACGAAGAACGAACAATGAATGTTGAAGAACGGTCGAGAATCTTCGCGTAATTACTCACGAAAACGTTACGGAAATGTTACGGAAGCGCCTCGACTTGGATTTTCTTCACGGAAACAATTTTCCTCAGCAATTTCGAGAGAATAAGAAGTGCCAAGAAGGCTGAACCCCTTTTCCCTTCACTCCTCCCCCTATTTATAGCAAAATAGGGGAGGAGCTTGCCACCCAGCTCGCCCAGGCGAGCAAGGTTGCTTCCTCCAGAAGCAACAGCCTTCTAGAGGAAGAATCTGGAAGGCCCAAGTGGGCCTGATTTCTATTTGTACCCCCCTTTTTACTAAATGCACCCCCCTTCTACTTTTTTTTGGTAATTCTTTTTCTGTAACGTTACGAAACTTTACGAATTTCGTAACGATACTTATTTTCCTTCTGCAAGGTTACGAATCCTTATGGATTATGTATTTACTCTTTTTTAGCTTTCGAAGAAGTTACGAAAACTCGCGGATTGCGAAAAACACCTCCTTTCGATTTCCGTCACATTACGGAATTTTCACGGATCGCGTAAGTCTGCTTCCTTTTGATTTTCGACACGTCTCGGGAACTCACATATTGTGCAACAAAGGGTGCCAAATATCTCGAAGCGGCCAATCAAAGGTTGTATATCATCAAATTATAATCCCTGGACGAAATTAGGGTATGACAGTTGCCCCTCTTTACTTACCTCTCATCGGAGATAAGAGGAAAGCAAAGATAAGACACTGATTTCATCGATCCCACCCTTTCCGTGATGACGATTCTCGTCTCTACTCCTTCTTTTTTGCTGTACAACACAAAAAAAAATACAAACAACAACAAGAACAACGAATATAATATACATATACACATATACACATGTTTGGCGAAGGAACCGATCCGGAAATCAACAGAAGAACATATTTCCCAAGTCACCAGAGGCTCCGCGCTTGATAATGGAGGACACATGAACAGCGCTAGGCAATGACATTCATGGGGCTCCGAAAAAGGTGGAGAATGGAGGATTGCACTTGAGGGTCCACACTTAGGCAATCATGAAAGATAGCTCCAAACTCGAAGGTGTAGGACACATGAACAGCGCTAGGCAATGACATTCATGGGTCTCCGAAAAAGGTGGAGAATGGAGGGTTTCCTTGAGGGACCACACTTAGGCAATCATGAAGCATAGCTCCAAACTCGAAGGTGGAGGACACATGAACAGCGCTAGGCAATGACATTCATGGGGCTCCGAAAAAAAAAAGGGAGAATGGAGGATTGCACTTGAGGGTCCACACTTAGGCAATCATGAAACATAGCTCCAAACACGAAGGTGGAGGACACATGAACAGCGCTAGGCAATGACATTCATAGGGCTCCGAAAAAGGTGGAGAATGGAGGATTGCCTTGAGGGTCCACACTTAGGCAATCATGAAACACAACTCCAAACTCGAAGGTGGAGGACACATGAATAGCGCTAGGCAATGACATTCATGGGGCTCCGAAAAACGTGGAGAATGGAGGATTGCCTTGAGGGTCCGCACTTAGGCAATCATGAAGCATAGCTCCAAACTCGAAGGTGGAGGACACATGAACAGCGCTAGGCAATGACATTCATGGGGCTCCGAAAAAGGTGGAGAATGGAGGATTGCCTTGAGGGTCCACACTTAGGCAATCATGAAGCATAGCTCCAAACTCGAAGGTGGAGGACACATGAACAACGCTAGACAATGACATTCATGGGGCTCCGAAAAAGGTGGTTGGCAGGACTGAACAGTCCACTGGGTTTTTCCACCTGAAAGGCTAACATGCTTTTTGTAAAGAAAAATAAATCATTCGCGAGAGCACCATATCTTAAAGAAACAATATACTTGTGCCAAGGGTAATCTTCCTTGTAACCGAGAATGAAGGGCAAGATGTCAACTTTAGCTTTTAAATGAACATGCAGGGGAAACATCGGGCTAAGCTGAAAATAAATCACTCATAGTGTATAAAACTCAAAAGGCAAGTGTTTTTATCCTATTCCCAAACAATAACTGCACCATGACTCTATTTTGCACACAACTTCCTATCAAATCAAAGATCAAACGTACGATCGCGGACCAATAGGATTCTCTCGAGGGTAGGTTTTTGGAGAGGAAGCTAGGTGTTTTGGTCTTTTCCTCTTTGTTCATGTGGGGTGGGATATCGCCAGTCGAGAATGATTTTGAGTGGCAATTCGAAAGGAAAAGACACACCAAAAATGGGTTTTCCTTTGCTGACAATCACTTATTTTGCCGAAAATTTATCTGGTCTGAAGATTTTCCATTCCCTTTCTTTCATTGATCGGGAATTACTCTGTTTTCCTCCGATCTTTTCCATTTTCACTTCCTTTCGATCTTCGATCAAGAATCCTTCTTTTTCTTTCTTTTTTATTGTTCTTTTTCTTTCTTTTCTTTTCATTTCTTCCTTTTCTTTCCACTTCCTCCTTTCCTTTCTTTGGGAAATCGGGTTTCAGCATTCTATTTGCTCTCCCTTGAGGAGATTCCGCTGTCCTTTGCTTCGGGGGAAAGGATGAGGATTCTTTTGATAGGCCAAGGTTCAAAAAAGTCTAAGGTTGTGTTTCAATGGGGTCTTTTATCATGGGAACCCAATCTTGATATCTGGGGTAAAACAAATTTGGGTGTCAAGGCGTCGGTCCCAGGCCGAACTCCCATATTACTCCACAAGGCACGCGTGACAATGATGATTTGAAAACAACGTGCAAAATTAGTCATGGCTACAGCCAGGTGGGCACTCAAGCATCCCGTTTATGGCATTGTGATACTACGGTTGGGAATTTACACAAACAGACCCAACGTTTCCCAATTATGTTCTTTTATTAGTTCAATGAATTCATCCATTCTTATCTCGGTTTATTCCGGAAAATAAACTCTTAGCATCAGTCCCTTGTTTCCAGAAGATACGTTTGCTCTTTACGAATGATTTATACTTCTTAACTATAACATGTCGACCTTCGCGGTCTCTCTTTCTTTTTCCTTTTTGTTTCATTCACAAAATTATACACTTGTGGTCCTTTATGAGGAAAACCTTTCTTTGTACATCTATATTCTTATACATGACAAACTTTTTCTGTACACGCATTGGAACTTTTTCTCTTTACGACACACGGTCTATATACAAACCCTATTTACGTTCAAAGATTTTTTCATTTTTCCCAACACACACTTATGGTTCATACAAAAGTTTCTTCATATACACTCGTTGCTCACACACACAAGGATTCCTTTCCACACATCATTTACACACAAAAAATCCTTTTATACACACTTTCCTTTTTCTTTGTATACGCAGACATTTTATTCACAACGCTTCTTTCTTTTTATTAGGATTTTTGGTTCATTTTATTTTTTAGGACGACGTTCCTAAATGAAAAACTCTACACAGTCCCGGAATTTCAACAAACATTATTGACAACAATGAAACAAGTACTGATGTAACAACTCAAACGATATGTATGTACAAAACAAAAGTCAATCAACACGAAACAAACGTTAGTCCCTTAGTCAAACAAAAATAAGATGATATGTAACAGAAAAAACAAACGGAAACAAAAAGAAATATGGATCAAGGGATCTCCCAATCATGCGGCCCCGCTCCCTCCTAAGAAATCAAGTAAATCAGTCATCTCCTCGTCCTCGCGGGCCTCATCTGCCTCGTCGGGAGCCTCTGCTGGTGCCTCTGCTGGCGCCTCTCCTGTCCGGGCCTCAGGCCAATCTCCAGGCCATGCGACCTCTGCCCTAAATTGGTCTGGAGTAGGGCACGAAAAAGAAGTAAAACCCTGGCTCTGCAGGCTGAGGCTCAACTGGTAAAGACAATCATGGGTCTGTACATGCGCCCGGTGGTTGGCCGCCTGCTGGCGAACCAAATGCCGCAAATATTGCTCCGTATCAAACGATCCAGCTGGGCCAACCTGATGAGGTGGCGGTGCGTCTGCGGCCTGCGGAGCATCCCCCTGGGCCTGTCTCTGTGTGCAATACTTCTCAATAAAAGCTCGGGTGATGGGCTGCCGAATCACCTTGCTGGGTGTGACGGGGACTTCGAACGACTGGCAGAGTCCTGTGATCAAGGCAGGAAATCCCAGGGCCCTGTTGGACTTATCCGGGTCCATAGGGTGCCTGGTAGGCGCCATACCTGCAAATAGATAGATGGCATCAGCGATTAACTGAGCCACGTGAATGCTCATCCGTGTCAGGATGGCGTACACCAGCTGACACTTCGGCAGGGGGAGGTCGGCGTTTGGGGAACCCCATACACCGAGCAAAGAGGGCTCAAGTTATAACAAATCCAAAACACAAGGTTTAAAACCAAAGGGAGGACTAAAACCTCGCCCATCTTTTCTTTTCAAAGAAACGAGACAAATACAGTGAATGGGAATCCCTAGAGGAAACCAAGAAGAATGAGAAAAACTCAAAAATAAAAACACGCAACGGTCCTCTCGATTGCCCCAGACTTCAAGCGTAATATCGTTTAACTACATCGGAGTTCACGGGCGAGGGCAGCTCCTCGCCATCCATGTGGGTGAGTATCAGAGCACCCCCAGAAAAAGCTCTTTTCACCACGAAAGGTCCTTCATAATTCAGAGCCCACTTGCCTCGATTATTTTTAACAGCATGGGACATTTTCCTCAACACGAGGTCCCCCTCATTGAACTTGCGCGGGCGTACCTTCTTGTCGAATGCGTTCTTTATTCTTCGTTGATACAGATGCCCATGGCTCATGGCGGCCAAGCGCTTACCTTCAATAAGGTTAAGTTGGTCGTAACGTGCTTGAGCCCATTCCGACTCTTCTAGGCTGAATTCTGCTATTATCCTCTGAGAAGGAACTTCTACCTCAAATGGGAGTACTGCCTCCATCCCATAAACCAAAGAATACGGCGTTGCCCCAGTAGAAGTTCGCACCGAGGTTCTGTATCCGTGTAGGGCGAAAGGCAACATCTCATGCCAATCTTTGTATGACACTGTCATCTTTTGAACAATCTTCTTAATATTCTTATTCGTAGCCTCTACAGCCCCATTCATCTTTGGCCGATAAGGGGTGGAGTTATGATGCTGGATCTTGAAATCTTCGCACATTTCCTGCATCATCTTATTGTTCAGATTGGTGCCATTGTCAGTAATTATCTTCCTGGGGAGTCCGTATCGACAAATCAGCTCCTTCTTTATGAATCTGACTACCACACTTCTCGTGACATTAGTATAAGAAGCCGCTTCGACCCATTTGGTGAAGAAATCTATCGCCACAAGAATGAAGTGGTGACCATTCGACGCTTTGGGTTCGATGGACCCAATGACATCTATTCCCCACATGGAAAAAGGCCAAGGGGCAGACATAACATTCAGAGGATGTGGCGGAACATTGACATTGTCCGCGTATGCCTGACATTTATGACATTTCCTTACATGAGCGCAGCAATCGCTTTCCATGGTGAGCCAATAATAACCGGCCCTAAGGATTTTTCTGGCCATAGCATGCCCATTGGCATGTGTCCCAAAGGAACCCTCGTGGATCTCCTCAATCATGAAGTTCGCCTCTTTGGCATCTACGCATCGTAGGAGGGTCATGTCGTGGTTTCGTTTGTACAGGATGGTACCACTTACAAAGAAACCAGTAGTCAATCTCCTCAACGTCCTTTTGTCATTGTCAGAAATCCCTGGTGGGTATTCTTTGTTCTCGACATACTATTTGATGTCGAAATACCACGGTTTCCCATCCCGCTCTTCCTCTATTGCATAACAATATGCCAGCCTGCCTTGAGATTTGAATTCGATGTACGACAGATCCCCGTGTGGGGCAAGTTGAAACATGGATGCCAGGGTGGCTAATGCATCAGCCATTTGATTCTCTTCCTGAGGTATGTGGTGGAAGGAAATGTCGTCAAAGTATTTGGCTAACCTCAAGGTGTGAGTTTGATAGGGTATCAACTTCGGATCCCTAGTTTCCCATTCTCCTTTCAACTGGCGTATCACCAAAGTTGAGTCTCCATACACCTTGAGTAGTTTTACATCAAAATCAATGGCCGCCTGAACCCCGAGGGCGCATGCTTCGTACTCGGCCATATTGTGGGTACAATCAAAACCTAGCCTAGCCATGAAAGGAATACACTGATCATCTGGGGATACAAGGACTGCCCCTACTCCGTGGCCCAAAGCATTAGATGCCCCATCGAAGCAAACAATCCATTTGTCCATGTCCTCGTGTGTCCGCTTCTCTTCAAACAGGGCCATGATATATTCATCTGGGAACTCGGGGTGCATCGACCGATAACCTGGAGGGGTTGCTGGGCCAAATAATCCTAAGGCACTTCCCTTTACCGCCTTTTGGGTGACGTAAATGATATCGAATTCAGATAATAGTACCTGCCACCTAGCAATTCGTCCCGTGAGGGCTGGTTTTTCAAAGATGTATTTCACGGGATCCATTTTGGAAATAAGCCACGTGGTATGGCTGAGCATGTACTGCCTAAGCCGATGTGATGCCCATACCAAAGCACAACACGTCCTTTCCAGCATTGAGTAATTCATCTCACATGCGGTGAACTTCTTGCTCAGATAGTAGATGGCTTGCTCCTTTTTCCCAGAATCATCATGCTGACCCAACACGCACCCCATAGACTCGTCCAACACGGTCATGTACAGGAAAAGAGGTCTTCCTGTTACAGGTGGCATGAGCACCGGGGGATTTGTGAGACTCTGCTTGATCTTCTTGAAGGCCTCTTGGCAGTCATTGTTCCACAAGACCGTCTGGTTCTTACGTAATAGCTTAAAAATGGGCTCACAGGTAGGGGTGAGTTGCGAGATAAATCTCGCGATATAATTCAACCTGCCCAAAAACCCCCGAACTTGCTTCTCTGTGCATGGTTCCGGCATTTCAAGGATGGCCTTCACTTTCTTGGGATCTATCTCTATCCCTTTCTGACTTACGATAAATCCTAGCAACTTCCCCGACTTCACCCCAAAGGTGCATTTGGTTGGGTTTAGTTTTAATTGGTATTTCCGCAACCTTCCAAACAGCTTACGCAGATTGACAAGGTGTTCGTCCTCAGTCCGAGACTTGGCAATCATGTCATCTACGTAGACCTCTATTTCCTTATGCATCATATCATGGAACAACGCCACCATGGCACGCTGATAGGTTGCCCCAGCATTTTTCAGCCCGAAGGTCATCACTTTATAGCAGAATGTCCCCCACAGGGTGACGAAAGTGGTCTTCTCTATATCTTCGGGTGCCATCTTTATTTGATTATACCCTGAGAAACCATCCATAAATGAGAAAAGGGCGAATTTGGCTGTATTATCTACCAATATGTCAATGTGTGGCAGGGGAAAATTGTCTTTTGGACTGGCCCGGATCAAGTCCCGGTAGTCTACACACATTCGAACCTTGCCGTCCTTTTTCGGGACTGGGACAATATTGGCCACCCATTCTGGGTACCGAGCCACAGCTAAAAACCCTGCATCAAATTGCTTCCTTACTTCTTCTTTAATTTTTAAAGACATCTTGGGTCTCATTCTTCATAACTTTTGCTTAACCTGGGAAGACCCAGGATTCAAAGGCAACTTATGCTGCACAATGTCGGAATCCAAACCGGGCATGTCTTGATATGACCACGCGAAGACATCTTGATACTCTTCAAGAAGGGTTATCAAGCCTTGGTGGATAGGCGCGGTCATACCGGTTCCTACCTTCACTTTTTTCTTTTCCTCCGTGGTCCCCAAGTTTACCAATTCGGTTTCTTCTTGGTGAGGCTTCATTTCACGTTCTTCCTGAGCGACCAACCTCTCCAACTCTGGTGACAGGATGTCCTCTTCCTCTTCCTCGTTTATCGTTTGGCTTATAGCTTGATCGAAATCGATTGTCAAACCCTCGTTGTTAGGATCCTCAAAGAATCGACCCTCATATCTATACCAAACAAGACAAAAGAAACAAAAACATGTAAAATGATATGAGAAAAGGTGGAATTGCAAGAACAGATGAAACAAGATCTCTTTGTTTATTTAGTAAGGTAGGTTTCACAAAACAAAAGAGAAAGGAAATCTATAGGCTCTAATTACATTAAATCAGCGGTATAGACTTCTGACTGGTTTATCACGCGCCAGTTCCCCACTTGGGAATCGGGGTGGCATGGTTGCACAAAACTTGGTGGGTCTTGAGGGAACTCCTCTTCTATTGCAGCCACCTCCTCCTCGGACACCATTCCAGCGCTGGTGAAACACTGGCTAATACGGCCGGGCCATACCCTATCCGCCCGAAATCTAGACGGCACGTTCCTCCTCCCCGGCATCCCGGGTTCATACCCTAATCCATACTTGTATGGATTTCCCTTGATATCGACCACGTCGGCATTCCCGAGGCAGTCCTTGCCTAGACCCATTCCGGGCTCAAATCCGTTCCTGAGCATAACACGCGCCACCATTATGGCCGCGTTGGAGAGAGAAGGTAGCGACGGACTTGGTTCCACAGAGGCGCAGCTCACCACCTCAAAGGATTGAAAAGCCATTTCCAATGATTCTTCCGCCGCTTCTACGTACGGTGCGGAGGAAGGGCAGCTCACTAACATATCCTCTTCACCCGATACTATCACTAAAAGTCCACCCACTGCGAACTTCAATTTCTGGTGAAGCGTTGAAGGGACCACTCCCAGCGCATGAATCCAAGGTCTTCCCAAGAGGCAGCTATAGGCGGGATTTATATCCATTACTTGAAACACCACAATGCAAGTGTGGGGGCCTATCTGAATGGGAATATCGATTTCCCCCATCACTTCCCGCCGAGTACTATCAAAGGCTCGCACCACCATCGAGCTCGATTTTAAACGTGACGCACTAAAAGGAAGCTTTTCCAAAGTGGTCTTCGGCATTACATTTAAACTCGATCCATTGTCGATAAGTACCTTTGCGACAACGTGGTCCATACATCTCACCGACACATGTAGAGCCTTGTTGTGTCCTCTCCCCTCAATGGGAATCTCTTCTTCCACAAACGTGATATAATTGTTGGTGGTTATATGATTAACGATGCCTTCGAAACCCTCCACTGAGATATCATGTGCTACATGGGCATCGTTAAGGACCTTTATCAACAGCGCACGATGAGGCTCGAAGTTTATGAGTAGTTCAAGGAAAGAGATCCTTGCTGGAGTTTTATTCAGTTGCTCGACTACCTTAAACTCGCTTTGTTGGATGAGGCGGAGGAACTCATAGGCCTCTTCCAAAGTCACTATTTTTCCTTGAAGACCTTCTTTCTTTTCAGCCCCTCTTACCATTGGAGGATCTACTTCTTTCGAGGGGGTGGCTATGTCTGTGGGCTCTTGGACCATGGGCGCTTTCCCTTTGGCGGGCAATTCCGCCGAGTGAGGGGAAGCGAACACCCGACCACTGCGGGTTACGCCACTGAGGCCGGTGATGTTGGTTACCTTAGCTGATAGGGAGTCAACTTCGGTTGCAACTCTTTTGCTGGACGTGGGAGGGGTATACTTCCACGGAACAGCCTTATTACTTTGATATGCAAATGGCGTTGGCTTGGGCGCCGCCCGGGGGTATATGGGTGTGGAGCCGGTCCCTTTTCTAGTAAAACATATCACTAGGGCCTTGGGGGTTAGAGGAACCTTCTTTTCTTCCGAATGCATGCAAATATGTGGTTCTTCCCTCCCTCCTATAGACACTTCAAGCTGCCCACAATCCATGAGCCGCTGAAGCAATTCTTCCACCGCGGGACAGGTTTCCATGTCATGCGACTCCCCAAGGTGAAACAAACATTCATCCCTTTCGTCTCCACCATGGGAGACCATGCACGCCGCTTGCAGTGATTGATAGATGAAGCGTCTAGAAGTAGCCACCTCTCCTAATCTCTTTGCCCGCGATGGCCCATCCTCTTCGACGGCGTTCACGCTAGCCCCTCCATGACTAGCTAGCGGGTTGGTTTTAACATTTGGGCCTTCCTCCTGAAACGATAGCCAGCCGACACTAATCAGGTGCTGCACCTTATACTTGAACGGGATGCAGGAGTCAATATTGTGTCCGGGAACTCCACTAGGGTACACACACTTGCCACCCGGTGATGCAATCCTACCCCTCAAGGGCATTGGATAGAAAACTCCAAGTAGATTGGGCCAGAGATGCAAGAGAAGGCCCTAGGGTTCTTATGAGCCTTAGGGTAGATTTCGGGCCCATGGGCTAAGTACGAGCCCACTTATCTTTGTAAATATTAGATTAAGGTTTCATTATTTTTGGGCATTGTATTTAGGGCTCCATAATGTAGGTAGGGTACCCTAGAAATATTGGATTTTTCAGCCCTTGTATTTTAGGGCACCTAGACTAGTTTTTGTATTAGGGGTAGTTTTGTAATTTCACATGCACTAAGTGGATATTTGATGTGTGTGGTTGGAAATAAATTTAATTGAATTTGTAGAAGCCCAATCAAATTAAATTTTAGAGGGGGAGGTGAGCATTTGCTTACTACACCCCATTGCCACATCATATAGTCACACTTTGTGCATGTCCTTCATGCTTTTCATGCCTCATGACACCTAAGCACACTTAGTGGAGAATCTTGGAATTGATCTTGGATTAGTGGGCTGAACCATAACTAAAATTCACTAATCATAATTAGTGAAATTTTGGCTCCAAAGTTTGGCTCCACAAATTCAATTTCAAATTCAAGTGAAATTTGAATTTCCCTCCAATTTTGTGTGACACTTAGGCTATAAATAGAGGTCATGTGTGTGCATTTTTTTCAACTTTGATCATTTGAATATTAAAATTCAGATTTCAAAGCTCATTTAGAGCACAAAATTTCGTGCTCTTCTCTTCCTCTCCCTTCATTCATCTCCTTCTTCCTCCAAGCTCTTATCCATGGCCTCCTATGGTGGTGAGCTTCTTCTAGACTCATCTTCTCCTTGAAGTGGCGTCTCCTCTCTCTCTTCCTTTCTTCATTCCGCTGCCATTCATCTTACAAGAAGCAAAGGAATCCATTGATGAAGAAGATCCTAGGCCTACAAGCTCCAATGGAGCTTGCATCATGTGGTATCAAGAGCATCTTCATCTAGGTGATGTTCTTTTGCTTCCTCTATCTTTTTGTTTGGTGAATTCTCTTTAATTCCTTGTTCTTCATCTTATTCTCCTTGTATATCCTCCATTGTCTTGTGGTTTGGTGCTGTTTAGAGTAGATTCAAAAAGAAAAATAAACCGATTAAATCTTAGATCTACACTTGTTCTTGCATTTCTACGGTTCAAATTTTGTAGATCTACTCTTGAATCTTGTTTTTGTGTTGATTTTAGGTTCTATCCATTTTCATTGATAATATTCTTGTTCTGAACCTTTAGATCTAAATTTTGTTCCAAAATATTGATTAGAAAAAAAAACAAAAATCTAAGTGTAAATCACTTAATCCATGTTGTCTTAGAGTCATGTTTAGTCATAGTAATTGTCACATTATGTTCTAAGTTTGTGTTGAATTTTATTTTGTTGATTGAATTCTAGAAACATTTGTTCATGTATTCTTGTCATTCTTAGCCTATCTTTTGAATTTTGAGTCTAATTCATGCATGTTATTTAGTTCATAACATGTTCTAAATCAATTCCTAGAAATAGTCTTGTTCTTGAACTATGATGAAGTTGAGTTGTGGTGCTGAGTTGTGGCTGGATTTGTGAATCAAAATAAGTCTTAAGCTCTCTTTAATTGTGTTATTCAAGATAATTGAGCATAAGCAAACACAAATTGTAACTATCCAAGCCTTAAGCAACATAAACACTACTCTTGATTTCTAGGTTGAAATCTCTGGTGCTGGCAGCTTGAACATACGAACTTGTATAAATTACTGGGAATTGGTCACTACGTTTTTTGAGCTGAAACTTTTACTGAAATTTCTAGACATCTGGACAAAAATTATAAAAAAAGAACCAAGTGATTTGGATTAAAGGAAAAAAATAAGAAAAATCTCACAAGTTGGCAGAAAAATCAGTGTCCAGGAAAAAAAAAAGAAAAGTGAAAGCAAAGTGTGCTTGTTGTTTTGGCTCAAAATTTGTTCTATAATTGGTGCCTATTTTATACCAATCCTAGTTCTGAAATTTCAATTGAAAATTATTGTGAAAACAAGTGCCAAAACTAGAGGTTTCTTGAGTCTGTTTTTTAGAGTTTTTCTAATCTACTCTAGAGCCATTCTAGGTTTCTCTTTGAGTCCTAGCTTGCTTTTTTGTGCTTTTCATTGCTTTAATTGTTGAATAATCCTTGGAAATTTGTCTTGTTAAAACTCTATTGGTTTAGCTTTCATATCATTTTTTTTGGTCTTTGGTTATTTCTTGTCTTTTTGTTTCCTTGCTTGTGAGTTGCCATATAGGGAATTGGAAAGGAAGATTGGTGCCATATCTTGAAGAATTTGAGTCAAGAAGCAAGGGGCCAACCACCTTAAGAGCTATTGGACTAAGAAGCACTCCAAATTGAGTGAAATACTAAAGAGAGAATAGCCACCACAATTGAGGACTTTTTTTTTTTTTTGTAATTTTGTAATTGGCAATTTGTTTTGCTTTCAAATTTTGTAACAAAAAGGCCTTTCATTGGAAGTAAGTTGGGAGCCTCCAATAGGTCACCCTACTTCCATTTGTGTGTAATAATTTTAGGCAATTTTCCCTTAGTATAGTGAGTGTTTTGTTGGGAACCTTAAATGAGTTCATCCAAACACTCTTAGGATCCACCTAGTTTGCATTTCTTGCACTTTAATTTCTTGCTTATTTTCATAGCTTATTTCCTTTACCCTCCATTGTCAAACCGCCTAGATAGCTTGCCTTTTACCAATTAGTTTTTACCTTATCTTTCACACCTCTTTTAGTGTTTATTTTGGCTAGTTTCAACCATAGTTTATTTTACCTTTTGTTTTCAAACCCCCAACAAGAAAGAACCGTAACTTAGGAACCAACATGAGTCTTCATTCTTCATCTAGTGTTAATGGTGAGGGTTCTACTCCTAAGGACCCCTTGTATAAGATATTAGATGAGTTGAGATCCCTTAAGTTGTGGAAAGAAAAACAAGAGAGAAAATAAAAAGGTAAAAAAAGAGTGGAAGAAATAAGTCAAGATGAAAGAGGGAAAATAAGAGAGGAAGAAAGAAGAAAAATAATGAAAGAAATGAAAAGAGAAAAACATGTCTCCTATAGTAGTCATAACTCTTGCAAGAGCCTAAGTGAAGAACTTCGTGACTATTATGAAGGAAGGCATAGGTCACATCTTAGACCTCACTCCCATAGGAGAGAAAATGAAAGAAAGCCTCAAGAGGTTAACATTAAACTCCCATACTTCCATGGGAAGGACAATGTAGAGGCTAATTTAGATTGGGAAATAAGGGTAGAGCAACAACTTAAAAGGAAGTCTACTTCAAAATCTTATGGCTCTCACTCTTATCCAAAGAAAGACCAAGGTCAAGGAATCTTAGGGGTGAGACCTTGTAAGCCCAAAGATGATAAGGGGAAGACAATAGAAAAGCAACCCCTTAAGGCTAGTATGCAAGAGAAGACTAGCTCCAAGAAGTGCTTTAAATGTCTTGGAAGAGGACACATTACTTGTCAATGCCCCACCAAGAAAACCATGATTATGAGGGGCCAAGACATTTATAGTAGCCAAGATGAGGCTACTACTTCACCTTCCTCTAGTAAAAGTGAAGAAGCAAAAGGGGAAGAATCTAGTGAAGAGATCTACCTCCAAGAAGAAGGACAACCTTTAATGGTTAAGGAGGAGTGTAAGGAGGTAAGTGTCTCCTCCAAGAGGTTAGCTAAGAAGGAAAGACATTTTGAAATAAAGACAAATATTAAAGAAATTTCCCTTCTTAGACAACCTCCACATTTTCTCCTTTGTAAAAAGACACTTGTTAGCATTGCCACATCTCTTAGGCTTGAGTTTATTCCTCAAGTAAAGGAGTTGTTGGATGAGGGTTTGGTTCGCAAGAGATTAAATCCTTGTGCTTTGTTGGTGCCCAAAATAGGTATTATTAGGCACCAAATCCCTAAAATAGGTGGTGTGATGAATGTTTTGGGTGGGGCAACACTCTTTTGTAAACTCACTCGTGCACCCAACATCTTCATGATTTGTGTACATAGGGACTCATTAGGTAGGTTTGTTCTTATTTTTAGTTTCAATACAAACTTAGGCACTCATATGGGACACCTTAGGTTTGTCATACTTTTTGGTAGGAATAATCAACATGAAAATACAGAAAAAGCTATGTTCTATTGCTTTACTTTTCTTAATTTTTTAAATTGTGATCAAGGGGTTCCCATGAACCCTATGAGAATAAAGGTCATTCCTGAGTGGCCCGCTCCACCAAGTGTAAGAAAAATTTGGGGCTTCCAAGACTTAACAAACTTTTACAAAAGGTTTGCCCCATATTTTTCTATAATTGTAGCACCACTCATTGATTTGGTGAGGAACCATGTTCCTTCATGGGAAGATGCCTAGGAAATGAGTTTTCAGACCTTACCTTACTTCAACATACTAAACACCACTAATACATATGTTTTTGTTCTTTTTACAGGTGTTGAGGAAAAAAGCCCAGAGTTTCAAGAACCTCGGGATTTGAGGTCAAATCCTTTTCAAGGGGGAGGGAATGATGCAATCCTACCCCGCAAGGGCATTGGATAGAAAACTCCAAGTAGATTGGGCCAGAGATGCAAGAGAAGGCCCTAGGGTTCTTATGAGTCTTAGGGTAGATTTCGGGCCCATGGGCTAAGTACGAGCCCACTTATCTTTGTAAATATTAGATTAAGGTTTCATTATTTTTGGGCCTTGTATTTAGGACTCCATAATGTAGGTAGGGTACCCTAGAAATATAGGATTTTTCAGCCCTTGTATTTTAGGGCACCTAGACTAGTTTTTGTATTAGGGGTAGTTTTGTAATTTCACATGCACTAAGTGGATATTTGATGTGTGTGGTTGGAAATAAATTTAATTGAATTGGTAGAAGCCCAATCCAATTAAATTTTAGAGGGGGAGGTGAGCATTTGCTTACTACACCCCATTGCCACATCATATAGTCACACTTTGTGCATGTCCTTCATGCTTTTCATGCCTCATGACACCTAAGCACACTTAGTGGAGAATCTTGGAATTGATCTTGGATTAGTGGGCTGAACCATAACTAAAATTCACTAATCATAATTAGTGAAATTTTGGCTCCAAAGTTTGGCTCCACAAATTCAATTTCAAATTCAAGTGAAATTTGAATTTCCCTCCAATTTTGTGTGACACTTAGGCTATAAATAGAGGTCATGTGTGTGCATTTTTTTCAACTTTGATCATTTGAATATTAAAATTCAGATTTCAAAGCTCATTTAGAGCACAAAATTTCGTGCTCTTCTCTTCCTCTCCCTTCATTCATCTCCTTCTTCCTCCAAGCTCTTATCCATGGCCTCCTATGGTGGTGAGCTTCTTCTAGACTCATCTTCTCCTTGAAGTGGCGTCTCCTCTCTCTCTTCCTTTCTTCATTCCGCTGCCATTCATCTTACAAGAAGCAAAGGAATCCATTGATGAAGAAGATCCTAGGCCTACAAGCTCCAATGGAGCTTGCATCACCCGGGTCATACCACTTGGGGTAGGGTGGCTGGAGAACCTTCCCGGGTATGGCCACCACCAAGTGATTCTCCAATAATGAAGGCCATAACTCGGAGTATGCCATGGGAATAGGAGAGAAGTTGTCTTTCGGGGGTGGGTGTTGTTCATATTTATAGGTGGCGCCGGGGGCTGTGTTATTAACTGGGCGGGGAGCAGCTGGAGCTGTGCGTTGGGCCGGCGCTCTTTCTGCTGCGGGTGGTCCTTTTACTTGAGTCGGGAGGGAATTCCCGACTCGGATTAAAAAATTTGGGGGATTGGGCTGGTATGAGCTTTGGATATTTTGGGGTGCTTTCATCCACGTCGGGGCGGTGGTGACCGCGTGGGCGTCTCCTTCCTTTTTCCTCGTGCCTACTACTGGGGCTCTTCTGTTGTTGTTGGGGGCCATATTGGCAGCATATTCGAACTTGCCTTTTCGTAGTCCAAATTCAATCCTTTCTCCGGTGCAGACGAGATCCGCAAAGTTAGTTGGCATGTAGCCTATCAGCTTTTCATAGTAGAACGTGGGTAACGTATCTACCATAATTGTGATCATCTCCCTCTCCATCATGGGCAGTACGACTTGGGCTGCGAGATCTCTCCATCTTTGGGCATATTCCTTAATGGACTCATGCTCTCGCTTAGTCATACCCTGAAGCTGGTTCCGATCGGGAGCCATGTCCATATTGTACTGGTACTGCCTAATGAAGGCAGTTGCCAAGTCCTTCCATGATCGGATCTGGGAAGCTTCCAGATTGGTATACCATGCTACAGCTGCTCCGGCCAAGCTGTCTTGAAAGAAATGGACCAACAATTTTTCGTCCGCGGAATACGCCCCCATCTTTTGGCAATACATCTGGAGATGCCCTTTTGGGCATGTCGTCCCTTTGTATCTGTCAAAGTCTGGTACTTTGAACTTGGGAGGGATGACGATGTTGGGCACGAGACATAAATCCGCTAAATCCGAGAACGGGTAATTGCCAAGGCCCTCGACTGCTCTTAACCTCTCTTCAAGCGCCTCAATCTTTCCCTTATCTTCTGCGAAGGGAACAGATTCTTTTACGGGTGTAGGTGAGGCTGAGATATGGCGGATTATGTTCGGTTGGGGTAGTTTATGGGGGGACGGATCTTTGAGGTGAAGCAAGGGGCCAAGATGGGTATCTCCTTCCTCATCGTCTTGCCCGGGATAGTTGTCATAAGGTGGGAGTTGCCCCTCGAAAGTAGGGGCTTGGCTTAAATCTTCCAGGGTGGCACGGGGGGTGAAGTCCGGAGGCAAGCCATAAGGATAAGCTAGCAGACTATACCTTCGACCAAACACGGCCGTGTTTCTGTCTCGGCCCGAATTTAAGGCGGGCTACAGCACCGGCTCCGCTTCCCTAACTGTACTGGAGGCGGTTGCCGTGGCTTTATCCTCTATAGTTTTCTAGAGTTTTAACATGACCTCCAAGATGGAAGCCATTTGATCTTTTAAAGCCGATAGATCGGCCTTCATCTGTTCCTGCACGCCCTCTTCATTATCCATTTTTCTAGATCGAGTGTTATAGGGGTGCCTTGGTGTTTTCTTAGTTATGATGAAATTCCTAAAGAAATAAACAATGGTGAGTATGCCACCAAAACATGAATATGCAAATGAATGATCAGAGCACTTGGATCCACCCCAAGGTTTTTTAGATAACATGATGAGTTCAGAACTTCTCATTTTATAAAAAGAACAAAGCTTTCATCTAGCCAAGATTATACAAAGGTGTTACAAGAGAACCTAACGGGTTCTAATTATGTGGGCCATCAAATCTATCATGTGTTGACACTAATTGATTAGCCCATGAATCTCCTCAGGGGCCGTACACACTTCGGCCATGGCTTTTGCTTTGGCTAATAGACGCGGGAGGTCTTGACTTCCATTCAAGGTCAAGGCGAACCTATATCCATCCACATAGTCGCTTCTTGATGCAAAGCATCAATCACCCTCCCTCTTGCTTCTTTTTCGGCGTACAACTGTGCAAAATCCTCCACTAGCTTTTTTTCATGGGCCACAGACTGGTTCAACTCTTCCTTGTATTGCCCTATGATAGCTAGCATGCTTTGCTCCGTTGCTTCCAAGTGTTGAGCCAAACTCCTTTTGGACCTCGCGCAAGCAACTAACTCTTCTTTTAAGACCATGCCATGCACCCGTGACCGATCTCTTTCCTCTCTTCGGAGCTTGAGCTCATTGTTGCTACCCCACAATGCTCCTCGGAATTTCTCTCGGCCATATTCCTCCTTGCGGGCCCTTTTGGTTTCTTGTTCAAGGGCTCTTGCAGTGGCCGCGTTTTCCTCTTGTAACTCGGTGCACTCTTTCCGGATGTGTGTAGCAGCTGATTTGAACTTCTCCTTGGGGAGTCTTGCCTTCCCTAGCTCTAATTTTAGAGCTCAGACTTCTTCATCTTCCTCCGGAGCTTCGAAGTTCTCCTCATCGATAACTTTCAACTTGGAGAGCCAATCTAACCCTTGCGTGTGAATTCTTAGCCATCCATGATAACCTCCGATGACGCCATTACGGATGCCCCTAAGCTCCTTTTCTTTCCTCAACGGACTCCTCCATGCCTTGTGGATTCTTTGTATAACCTTGAGACCTTGCGCGCCTAAATCTTTCACAAGGAAAGGTGAGAGACTCCCTTCCGTTGGTGCTCCCCTCATGGGGTACCCTAGCTGTCTTATGCCGAGCACGGGATTATAATTAATACACCCCCTAGTCCCTATGAATGGAACATTAGGGTAGTCCCCACACGAGAAAAGAACTCCTTCCTTGCCTTCCTTCCAACGAGGAAACCAATTGATTGCGCTGCCCTCTATCTCCGCCAAATGTTGGTCCCAATCGACTCTTCCTTTTTCGGCGCATGAGCGATAACTTTGAAGTGGACACGGGTGTCTTGTGTCTTGTTGGAATAGGTGTGAAATCAACCACACACAGAGAGCGGGTAAACAACAGACAATCCGTGCACTGTTTTTCTCACACCTCTGGTCAAAGGTGTCAAACAAATCTGCCAAGATAGCCACCACTGGACTTTCCTTGCTATGGTGAAATGCGAGGAAAGCATCGATGGCGGCTAAGTCTACCAAACCATCAACGTTCGGAAAGAGGACAACCCCAAAAATCAACAAAGCTAATATATCTACAAACGGCCCCCACTTCTCTTGGCTCGCCATATCCCTTGCCTTGCCTTCCAAGTATTTCCGAGGCAGGCCCACTACGCCGTTCCGAGTTTGCTTCATGCGATCCAACTCTTTTGCTGAATCTCCAACCATAGCTGCAATCTTGCTCAAGGAAGGAAGCAAGCCGGAGAAAAGATACGGTTTTCTCCCCCTAAGAGGGCATCCTAATATTTCCTCAAACTCTTCAATAGATGGTACCATTTGGAAGTCCCCAAACGTGAAACACCTCAACGGCTGGTCATAGTATTGGGCGAGGGATATGACAGCTTCCATAAATACCTCCGCTGCAGTCAAATCTAGAATCTTCCCGTACACTTTGCGGAAGGCTTACCTTTGGAGAGGTCCCATCAATCGTCCCAATTCCTTGAGGCTAGTGACATCTAGACTTTTAACCTTGACTTGATAAAACCTTTTGCCGTTTTGATTTGTCCCCATCATTTACCTAAAAAAAGGGGTGGATCAAGACTCCGACATGAATGATGCAATGCGTATGCATGAAACAGAAAGAAAACAACACAAAGGGGTAATTCACACATACGAGACCGCATAGATCCAATTTTAATGCTACGTTTGGGCATGATGGCGCCTCGACGTAGCGTTAAAAAGGTTACATATTACTCTAAAGGAACCAAACACCACTAGCAAAAAACTATAAACTAGTGCTATTTATCAAAAGATGCATGAGAATAAATGGCACGGAGCGTGTTTGCTCTTTGCCCCTATTTGGGAACCTATAGGACAATATCTAGGGGTCTCTAATAACTACTCCCCAACAATTCATAACTCACACGGCTGTTCTTTAGAGGTATCATCACTCGAGATAATAATATTGTGGCGGTATGGAATACCAGCGACAACACATTATAAAGAGAGAAATTTCTAGATGAGGTTTCACTATTATCAAGCAAGTCGGAGACCTAGCATGATGATAGATTCACCTCCACTCCTTGAATTCCCATGAACCCGAGTGTAGGGCCCCTTTTTTACTCAAACCCGTGGGTGCTTAGAATGCAGTGCAAAGAATGCGAAATAGACAACAGTTATTTTACACAGTTCAAAAAATGCACACACAAAGTTTCACAAATCCACAATTCCTTAAAATAGGCCTAACTCACAAAAAGTCCCCAGTGGAGTCGCCAACTGTCGCAACGTGCCCTTTTACGGGCGAGCGAAGGCGAGGCTCACGGGTGCGCTTTCCAAAGGAGGAAAGATGCGCGGAGTCGCCACCAACGTTTATTTGTGGAAAATGTCGGAAAAATCGAAGGAAACCGATCAAAATGAAAATTCTAAGTTCGGGAGTTGTATTTACGTTTGAGGAAGGTATTAGCACCTCTCACGTTTGTCTCAAAGGACAACAACCTATTTTTTAGAATTGTGGAAATTGTGTTACCTTAACTTTTATTTCTTTTTATTTTTTGAGGTCGACAAAAGCGGGGCTCTTGCTCCTACGTACCCTCCATCGAAGAGGAAATCAGACCTACGTAGTTCTTTTTATGCGTGAATCAAGTGATTCTTTTTACTTGAAGGGTGATCATTTTAAGGCGTTGGACCTTAAAAATGATCCATTTTACTTGGTGAGAAACTGAAATGATAAATTTTCAAAACCCTATTTTTTGTGGACGAGCTTGACTAGGCGAGTTGATTTTAGCCTTAGTTTCACTTTAGTTATTAGTCAATTCAATTAAGAATGAGAAATCCCAAAGAGAAAACGTCCGATTGATTTTTCGCTTTATTTTACTAAAAGGTATTTTTTTTATTATTATATTATTATTTTACCTCTTTTTTGATTTCCAACGTGGTTACGCACGCCCGAACGGTCGGAATTCATTTTAACAGAAATTAACGGATGATACAATTCAAACGATCGGTGGAAATTTATTTTATTTTTAGATTAGGCGAGAAATGACTTAAATAAATGACTTAAGCACGTCAAAAGGGGGTATAGAAAGCGAATGAAAACGAGAATAAAAATACATGAAACAAAATGTGGACCATCACGAGTACATAGAATGAATTGAAAAGCTCGGTTTGAGGTACTTACCCGTTGAAGACTGAAGAAAACGAACAACGAACGATGAATGTTGAAGAACGGTTGAGAATCTTCGCGTAATTACTCATGGAAACGTTACGGAAGCGCCTCGGCTTGGATTTTCTTCCCGGAAACAATTTTCCTTAGAAATTTCGAGAGAATAAGAAGTGCCAAGAAGGCTGAACCCCTTCTCCCTTCACTCCTCCCCCTATTTATAGCAAAATAGGGGAGGACCTTGCCACCCAGCTCGCCCAAGCGAGCTCAGCTCGCCCAGGTGAGCAAGGTTGCTTCCTCCAGAAGCAAAAGCCTTTTGGAGGAAGAATCTGGAAGGCCCAAGTGGGCCTGATTTCTATATGTACCCCCTTTTTACTAAATGCACCCCCCTTCTACTTTTTTTGGGTAATTCTTTTTCCGTAACGTTACGAAACTTTACGAATTTCGTAACGATACTTATTTTCCTTCCGCAAGGTTACGAATCCTTACGGATTATGTATGTACTCTTTTTTAGCTTTCGAAGAAGTTACGAAAACTCATGGATTGCGAAAAACACCTCCTTTCGATTTCCGTCACATTACGGAATTTTCACGGATCGCGGAAGCCTGCTTCCTTTTGATTTTCGGCACGTCTCGGGAACTCACATAATGTGCAACAAAGGGTGCCAAATATCTCGAAGCGGCCAATCAAAGGTTGTATATCATCAAATTATAATCCCCGGACGAAATTAGGGTATGACAGGAGCGAAATCCTCAGAATCCTCCTCGAAGATTCAATGGAGAAAATCCCTCAATCCTCCATTTCAAATTTTCTCTAAGGTAACCTTGACTTCTAAGCCTTCTCTTAACTAGTTTAAGTTCCTCTTAGTGTCTCTTATGTGTTGGGTACCGTAATGGGGTGTTTTTACACTTCCTTTGAAAAACCCTAGAGAATGAGACATTGTAAAAGTTATCTTTTTATAACCTTGAGGTTGTTTTTGCGGCATTCACTAAACCCCGGTCGCATTGGCGTGATCAGAATTTCAAAAAGATGCTTCTTTTCTATAAACCCGAAATACCCCTCAGTCCCTTCTGTTTTGACAGTGGTATTTGACCCCGAATGTTGCCTTTGATCTTGTTTTTGAGGCCTATGCTAAATTCCTTTTGTTTTGGCATAATAGAGACTTGCGTTGGACCGACAAGCACGGACGAGAGAGAGACCTCTAAGTGACGCAAAGAAGAACTGACGGAGAGCTCACGATAGCTGAGGGGAGTTATTATAAAATTTACCGTTTTGACACCATAGTTAGGGTCAGGGAGCCTAGCTATGAGAATATCTGCCTGTCCCTGTTGCATGCTGATTTTTTTTCAAGAAAAACTATGTTTTAATGAATGGGATGCGATATATCTATCGTTGATGAATAACACTATTGTTTATTAAACTTGTGTTGTTTGAAGACCTTGACAGTGTGAACCTCAGGCATGGAAAATATATATTTAAGTGCGGAATGCGACTCATTGTTGATGTTGCTATTGGTGACTTTTATTTATATGTGGTGATGTTGATATTTACGATGGTATTGATTTGAGACGACGTTGTTAATAAAGACCGTGTCACCATGAATTGATGGTATTATTGATGATTATGTGAATATGAAATGAGGTTGTTGTTGTTGTTGACAACGTCAATGAGACGAGATAATGTCTATGTTAAGAATGATGTGAAAATGGAATGTTGATTGATGTTGGAAATGCTTTGGCATGTGCATGTTGTGTATGATCGTGGGGGGCGGAGTGCACTGACCTTCCAGGATCTTTGGCACTTGCTTTTGGCCACGTTCATACGTTGGATGTTGGGTTTGTCCGTGGGGGGCGAAGTGCACTGACCTTCCAGGGTCTTTGCCACTTGCTGTGGGCCACATTCATACATCGTATGTAGTGTATGTTCATGGGGGGGGTGGAGTGCACTGACCTTGTCGGATGGCCTAGCCGTGGGTGACAAGCATGGTTAAAGAATCTAAGCATTTCTGAGGGGATGCTTAGGTGCTTTAATTGGTCCATGGTCTTTGGCACTTGCTTTTGGCCATGTTCATAGCTCATACCACACAGGAAATAAAATAATTGTGGCAGAGTGTACTTTGTAATGAGGGGGCTTGTCACCTGGTAGGGAACTCCTTTTGGCCCCAGGCTGATCACCTAGGGGGGGGGGGGCAGTTACATGCACAACCGGGTGGTCTCGACGAACTCTGCATGGTTTCCTAGGTGAGTGTCATGTGGACACGCTTAGGCTATTTCCTGGGATTTGGTTGTTGGTACGTACCACATTGCATCTGAGAGTTCAGTCAGGTACATGCATCATTCTGTGCAGTCTTGATTGGATCCATGGATGGATGATGAGTAATTGTTGAATATGGATGATGTGTAATTTTCAGATGTGGACAATGAACAATTGTTGGATGTGAGTGTTGGATAATGAATGTTGTGTAAGCTCATGATGTTTGCTTACGTTTTCTTACTAATTGTGATTATTTGGATTTAACATTGGTTCTTTTTATAATGAACTCACCCTTGCAATTTTGTATCGTGTGGTTGATACTTGTGATGATCGTGAACCTTGTTCGTGGGAGCAAAATGATAGCAGTAGGTTGCAGGGATGAGATTCTATTGAGGAACCACCAAGCCGACGTGATGACATTGGGAATATTTTGGGGAGAGAGTTGTGTTTTGTAAATCAACTCCTCCATAGTGGTTCATGATTTCTTTTGTTGGATTAAGGATGTAAATCATAGATTTTAATTATATCTACGAACTGGTTTAATCTTCATTATGTGTATGATGTGTACTGAACTACTATATTAATATTCATGTATTCGGTTAAACATTGGTGCGTGTTTGGGGACATATATATATTTGTGATATTCAAATTCACTATGACTTTCATAAGCAAAAAATAATGGAGTTTTCATAAAAGAAAGAAAAAGAATTTAATTTTCCAGTTATTAGAGTGGTGATATCGTAGCGACGAGGCGGGTCGCTACACCTTCAGCCCCAACTCCAGTTCTCCCAGGGCCTGCCACTCCTACCTCAGAGCATTTATTGTCCATGCTGTAGAGTCTACATCAGGGTCAGATCCTGATTATGCAGAGTCTACAAAACTCGGTCCAGCAAAGGCCTGTGATGAGTGTTGAGGAGTTTATTCAGTTGGTGGCCTGGCCAGGAGTCCAGCCTTCTCCTTCGGGAGGGGGTGAAGCCTCTATAGCCTGGGAGCCACAACCAGAGGTGGAGGATGGCATTATCATTCCAAAGCCCACTCCACCTGAGCCGTTTACTTTTGAGGCTGACACAGTTATTGCTCAGGAGGATGTGGCATCACCAGAGCCCTTCCCTCAGGCAGAGCCATCTCCATCTCCTTCGTGCCTGACCAGTCTACCTCTCAGGACATATCATCTGCACCGGTGTTGGATCTGAACGAGCATGCAGAGGATCATTCACAGGATCAAGACTTTTATTTTCTTACATTTTGAACAGTTTATTTTTATTCTATCTTTAGTACTTTTTATATTTAGATCTATGTTTATGTTTCTGTATTTAAATTTCAGTTCAGTTTTTAAGTTCAGTTTATAGTTATAATTTGTTTAGTAGCTTGTATAAAAGCATGATTGAATAGTACATTGATTATATTCAGTGGTTTGATGTCTGATTTGAAATTCGGTGTTTGTGATTGGTTTGAAATGATCAATTGTATGATTTGAGTGGATTGGAATGCGTAGATCATATGCCTTGAATGAGCATGCAGTCATTAGAAGAGAAAGAACATGAAATTAGGATTAGGACTAAAAATGCTAGTCGGTTTGTCATATTGATTGTGAAGGAATGCGTTAACCGTAACCCGGTGAGAGTGTGATCTTAATTGTGAGAGAAACGACTAACATTGGGTAATGATTTTTGCATGAATCTCTGAAGTATGGAATGAATGCATGAAATTGAGGATGATGAAGGCCATGTTTTGATTGAAAATAGCCACTTAGCCAAAAAGCTTACCATGTGTATAATGAATTAATCCTTTGCACCCAGTTTGAGCTAAAAGTATTGTTTGATTGATTGAACCTTGAGCCTGTACAATTCATCTCCTGCTACCTTGTCTTAGGTTGTAGGAGAGCATCATTCATAGAAAGAATCTTGGTTCAAGGAAAATTTGTTCTAAATTTGGGGGAGTTATTGGGTGAAAGAGTGAAATGGTAAGAAAAAGCAGCACACACACAGTCAATAATGTGTTTAAAATAAATAAATAAATATTTTTAATTATAAAATAAAAGTGTGTGTGCTGCTATTCAAGAATAAGGAAGCGAAGTGCGAAAAAAAGGCAAGTAATAAGGTTAGAAAAAAAAAGGTTGATCTATGGATGAATTCTCTCCTGGAACTTAAGTTTTGCATCCTAGAAAAACCATGATTTGTTTGCAGCCTAGCCTCATTACAAGCCTAGTAAAATTCCATCGGATTCAAGTTTGTGTGTTCTTGACTATATGGTATAAGATGAAGTGAAAAGGTTGAGACTTGTGTTAGTTGTTGATTGTTGAATAAGCCTAAACACTTGTGCTTGAGTGAAACAATGACCGTGAGGCTTTGGTTAATGATGCTTCCTTGATATCTATCATTCTTACTAGCTTATTTCAGTTGTGAGTCCTAATAAATATGTTCATATCTTTGAAAATCTGGATGATTTGTGAGAAGCTGTTGGTTGAAGCATTAAATGCCATTCATTTCATGTGATTGAATTCTTTGGAACAAACATTGTGTTTGAATAACCACTGTAGATTTTTCCACTTGAGGACAAGTGAACTTTTCTTTCTTTGCTTGAGGACAAACAAAACTGTAAATTTGGGGGAGTTTGTTAGTCGTCTTATACGACTAACTTTTGTACAAAAAACTTTTACAAAATATGTATATTTTCCCCAATTTATAGTTCTTTTCTAGGATTGTACATAAATTTTGCTTTGCTTTGATATTTGTTCATTAGAAGCCTCTTTATATGGAATTAATGTTAAATTCTCTTCAATTTCAGGCAAAAAGGAGCAAATTTGAAGAAGTACTAAAGTGGATGTCGCGCTAAGCAAGCTCTGTGCGCTTAGCGCATATGAGCGGCTAAGACCAGCACAAGAGCGCTTAACAAGTCAAGGGACTCTGGAAGGGCATCTACTACGCAAGCTTGCGCTTAGCGCGATATCAGCTCGCTAAGCGAGTCGTCTGTCGCTTTCTAGGCTCAATGCGAGATTGGTGCTAAGTCAAATTCACTTACTTGCGCTAAGCACGACGTCTAGCTTTTTTAGCCCTTTTAAAGCCTAATTTGCACAGAAAAGAGAGGGGGGAATGAGCTTTTGGAGTGAGACCATAGAGAGCCTTTGAGTGTGGACTGCAGAGAATGAAGAAGCAGAGCAAGGAGCCAAGTACTCAACTTTTAGAGAGATTATGGAGATTTTGAGTGATTGTGAGGTGCCAAGAGGTGGAGGAGACATCCCCCCACCTGTGTAAGCAAGCAATTTCTCTTGATTCCCTTTCTTTATTGTAAAAGGATCTTCCTTGCCATGGAAGGCTAAAACCCTCAGTTGGGGATTTCTATTGAACAGTTGATGTATAACCTTTTTCATATCTAATTAAGTGTGTTTTATGTGTTCATTGCTTCTATCAATGCTTGATTGTTGCATGCTTTTGGTCTGATCACCCATTCGTGGGTGTTGTTAGGAACTTTAGCATTGGGAAATGTATTGTTTCCTTAGAACTTGATAGAGCAGGGCTAGATAACTGCATTGCTAGGGATAGGGTGCAGGGTTTTAGTTTTTATTATGTTGTGATTATAATGCTATTTAAATTAAGCCGAGTTCAACAAAAGGGATCTGAGAACGAAGTTTAGTTTAAATTAGTCTAAACTTGCGAGACATCGAGGTTTAGTACTTGAGCCTTCGACATAGAACACAAGAGCATCCTTAATTAGAGAAACATCTTTAATTGTATCAACTTGTTCAGTAGGAAGACCCAACGCCTTTAGATAATTTGTTTTTCACACTTACTTGCTCGTGTTTATTGTTTTCATTAGAATAGAATACACTTTTACTTCAATTCACACTTATTAATTTCTGTTTACAAAATGCCTGATTATTGAAAACAACTTTGCTAACTGAACAAGTTCCTTGTGTTCGATACTCGGATCATTCCATTTTAATTTACTTGGTGACCCAGTGCACTTTCTAGTAAACCACTTCTGCATAAAAAGTGTAATTACAAATTTTGGAAAAAGGAACTGTAGAAGAGGGTCAATGGCTTGTATTGAGGCTGGGCTGCAACAAATCATGGTTTTTCTAGAATGCAAAAGTTTAGGTTCTAAGAGAGCCTTTATCCTTAGATTAACCCTTTCTATAATTATTCCCAACTTCTATTACATTCCTTTAAGTACTTAGCTTTTCTTTTTCTCATTTAACAACACATGTTTTATTTAAGATACTTACAAACAATTTTTTTTATCTACTTATTACTTACTGTGTGTGCTATTATTTCCTTACCATTGGAAGCTTTCACCTAGTGAACTCCCCCAAATTTGGGGCAAATTTGCTTTGAACCATAATATCCTTTTATGAATGATGCTCTCCTACAACCTAAGACAAGGTAGAAAGAGATAAACAGTACAGGCTCAAGGTTTAATCAAACAATCATACTTTTAGTTCAAAATGGGTCAAAAGGATATGTCATTCATTCACAAGGTAAACTTTTTAGCGAAGTGGCTCATTCAATCAAAACATGGCCTTCATCCTCTTCAAACTCACGCATTCATTCAATATTCAGAGATTCATGCAAAAACCATTACTTAATGCTAGTCGTTCTCTCACAACTAAAGATCACACTTTCACCGAGTTGTGGCTAATGAGTACCTTCACAATCAAACTATCAAACTGACTAACATTTTCAGTCATGATCCTAATCCATGTTCTTTCTCTTCTAATCACTGTACACTCATTCAAAACATATGATTTACACATTCCAATTCACTCAAATCACGCAATCGATCACTTCAAACCACTGGATAATATAAGTGCATTGTTCAATCAAGTTTTATACAAGCTATCAACCAAAATAAAAACTATAAACTGAAATTTAAAGACTGAAACATAAACATAAATCTAAATTATAAAATATACTAAAGATAAGATAATATTAAAACTATTCAAAAAGCAGGGAAATAAAAATCTTATTAGTGATCCTGGTCATGCGGTGGTGATGGGTCCTGATCCATGGCCTCCTGGTTCAAGTCCAATGCAGGAGTGCCTACTGGAGATGCCTGCTGAGTACCCTCTACGGTTGCTGGATCATCCTAAAAAATAAATGGCTTAGGTGGAGTAGGAGTGGCTTCAGAAGAGTCATCCTCCTGGTCTGGCTGAGGTTCCTGGGCTGCAGAGGCCTCACCCCGTCCCAAAGGAGAAGGCTAGACTCTTGGCTAGGCAACCTTCTGTAGAAACTCCTCCACGCTCATAACTGGTCTACATCCTGCAAGCTCTGCATAATGAGGAGCTAGCCTTAGTGCAGGCTCTGCAACATAGACATGAAAGGCTCCGAGCTCTAAGCGGAGGGACCTGGAAGAATTGGGGCTGCTAGAGCTAAAGGGAGAGCAGAAGTAGAGGGAGTAGAAGTAGGGGGAGCAGGGGCAGCTGAAGAAGATGGGGCCTCAGATCCTCTAGCCTTGGATATGCGGGTCCCTAGAAAAGTGACCGAAGGGTCATCCAGGTTCCAACAATTCTTCTTGATATAAGACAAATTAATGGCTGGGCTGAGTGACTTATAAGTGAGAGAATCTGAGCTGACTCCCAGGGCCTTGCACAAGGCAGTGATGAGGGCTGGAAATTCAAGCCTCGAGGAGTTGGACTGAGCAATGAGCGAGATCTGTCCAGATATAAGTGCTCCTATGTTCATGTCCATCTTCATTACTAGCCCATAAACTAACCTAGCCTTGTAAAGATTAAGATCAGAGGTATGTGAAGTCGGGGCTAGGTTAGAATAAGATAAAACACTCTAGGTCTGTGCTAGAGTTGTAAGATCCTTCCTCAAGAGCTTCCATGGCAAGCCCTTAGTGTTAAGAACAAATCCCCTTCTAGGGATACACAGTCGGGCTGCCAGCTATTGAGGGTCTGGCCTCAACCTGCAGAACCTAGAGTAAGAAGGTAAGCTCTCCCCTTGCTCCAAGACCACTGGAGTCTTCAAGAAGGTGTTGAGGGAGTCCGCATCGAACTTAATCAGGTGCCCTCGAACCCTAACTTGCTTTGGTGCTTTGTCCTCAAGGTAATATAGGTTTGCATAGAATTCTTTAACAACTGCCACATCTATGCTTCTTTCAAAAAATTAGTGAGCTCTTTGTGCCAATTCCTCCTCTCGACTTCTCTTCTGAAGTCATCAAACTCAGTAATGTATAGCTTCACATTCCTCTCTGGAAGAATATTCCGACCGAGGATGTTATCTGTGTAATGGTCCCATGCATCCCTTGATACAAATTTGGATGAGTCATAACTGGCCTGGGACAATGAAGCTGTGGCTTTTCTCTTACGGGGAGCCATCTGCAACACAAAAGAATCAAAACACAAGATTAGACAGGAAATTATTCAATTTGAAAAGCAGAAAATAAAACTGAAAATCAGTCTGAGAGCTTAGTGCAAGAGACTCGCTTAGCGCGCCTTAGGAAAAACTACTCATGCGCTAAGCGCGACAGCCACGCGCTTTGTGAGTGAACACAAATCCATTTTTTTTTTTTTTGCAGAATTGGCTTAGCGAGCAGGCTCACTAAGCCCAATTCCACAAATTTTCAAAATAGATAAGGATTCGTGCTTAGCGCGGCAAGGTGTGCTTAGTGCGACTACTCTACTGAACAACACTGGCTTTGAGAGCAAGCTCGCTAAGCTAAATTCCAACAAATAGAAAAAAAGAGAGATAATTGCGCTTAGCGTGATAGGGCACACTTAGCGCACAACAAAACATAATAATTTCTAAGTGTCTGAGAACACATTACTCGCCTAGTGCACAAACGCGCTTAGCGAGTTCATAAGCAATTGAACTTTCAACCAGAGAAGATGAATGTGCTTAGCGGGACAGGGCCGCGCTTAGCGAGTTCATCTAGAAATCCAAATGTTCAACAGAAACGATGAACTCGCTTAGCGTAGCAAGGCGCTTAGCGTGCTCATCGCGATTTCCAGATAAAATAGGTGCTTTCTTAACCCCTCAATTAGGCCATCTAAACCTAAGAAAAACAAGCACATTGTATACACAATAAAACCCTAACCTCTACTCTAACTAGCAACTAAGCTAAAAGCATTAATCAAGACAATGATCTAAACCTAAACAGTAATTAAGTCAACTAACCTAAAGTTTTAAAATTTTAAGAAAATAAAGACAAGGTTTAAAACACTTACTTGAATTGATGAGATTGAGTGTGCAAAGGAAGTAAAAACTGCAGGCAATTTGGAAATGAAAGCAAGGTGCACAAAAATAAAGGGAAGGAGGAGATGCTAAAGAGAGTGGGGTGGTAACTGCCAGAGGCAGTTACGCCTCTTTACATTCTGCAAATTTCGATCCTCTCGCTTAGCACGTAGACTCGCTAAGTGAGCCCAAAGTGACGATTGAGTTTCTAAACATTCGTGCTTAGCGAATCTGCTTGCTAAGCCCAATTCAAAAATTTGAAATTCCAAAGAAGTTTTTGGGCTTGGTGTGAAGATACGCGCTTACGAGTTCTGCAGATCTAATTGGCCAGCAATTCGCGCTTAGCAGGCAATGTTCACAATTAGCGAATAAATTGCTTCTTAAATGCAGAGAATGGGTCTCGCTAACCGAGGTGGCTCACTTAGCGCAATTCTCATAAATGCAATTCAAGAAAGGTTTACGCGCTTAGCGAGCGGCTGTGCTAAGCCCAATTCGAAAAAATTGAAATCCATAGAAGTTTTTAGGCTTAGCGCGGAGCACGCGCTTAGCGAGACCACTTCAACCAATGATCAGGGGTTAAGGAGCTTAGCATAAGCACAACTCGCTTAACGCCTGTAGAGAATTTTGCTTAGCTCAAGAAAGCTTTTGAAACCCCATTTTTCAATGCAATGCATGATGAAATATATTCCCATGATCAAAGTTAAATGTTCAACTAATGCAAATGAAAACAAGAAGAGCCAAGAAGAGTAACCCTAGAGGGCATTCTCATAGTTTTCCTATTACAGGGCATTCTCATATAGAACCTTTTGAAGATCCAATCATGGCTGAAGAGCCAAGAAGATTAACCCTGGAGGATTATTCAAGTTCTACTGTGCCACAATTTTTCACTAGTATTGCACAGCCAGAAGTTCAAGCTCAAACAATTACATATCCTCCTTCTTTGATACAACTGATTCAAAATAATATGTTTCATGGTCTACCCTATGAAGACCCTTATGCTCACTTGACCACCTATATAGAGATATGCAATACTATCAGGTTGGCGAGTGTGCCCGCGGATGCAATCAGGTTGAGTCTGTTCTCATTTTCTTTATCTAGAAAAGCTAAGAGTTGGCTTCATTCTTTTAAAGGAAACAATTCGAAGTCATGGGATGAAGTGGTAGAAAAGTTCTTAAAGAAGTACGTCCCTGAATCAAAGACTGTAGAAGGCAAAGCTGCCATCTTTTCCTTCCACCAGTTTCCAGATGAATCATTGAGCGAGGAACTTGAAAGATTCAAAGGTTTATTGCGGAAGACTCCCCCACTGACGGTTTTTCTGAACCAATACAGCTCAACATATTCATAGATGGGTTGAGACCACAATCTAAGCAGCTCTTGGATGCTTCAGGTAGGGGTATGATCAAAATGAAGACCCCAGATGAAGCAATGGACTTAATTGAAAGCATGGCTGCTAGTGACATTGCCATTTTGAGAGATCGAGCCCACATTCCTACCAAGAAGAGTTTATTGGAGCTAACCTCATAGGATGCTCTATTGGAACCAAACAAGTTGTTATCCAAGAAACTATAGACATTAACAGAAACACTCAGTAAGTTGCCAACTCAGCTTCATTCTGCACAAACTTCACATTCTTCTATTTTGTAGGTTGCAGGATGTACAATTTATGGTGGAGCTCATAAATTTGGGTGTTGCATCCCTAATGAAGAGCAAATTGCACATGAAGTTAATTATATGGGGAATCAGCCCAGAGGCAACTTCAATACAAGTGGATTTCTAGGATTTCAGAACAACCAGTAGTATCAACAGCAGAGACAATGGCAAAATCACCCTGGTAACCAATTCAATAGAGACCAGGGTGGTTCATCTACAAGACCACAACAGCAGATGCCAAGTCTCTATGATCGAACCACAAAGCTGGAAGAAACTCTAGCTCAATTCATGCAAGTGCCAATGTCTAACCAAAGGAGCACCAAGTCTACAATTAAGAATCTGGAAGTCCATGTGGGCTAGCTTGCAAAGCAGTTAGCTGAAAGATCATCAAACAGCTTTACAACAAACACAGAGAAAAATCCTAAAGAAGAGTGTAAAGCCATCATGACTAGGAGCAAAATGGAAATCCAAGTGGAGGAAAGTAAAGCTGATCAAAAGGTGGAGGGATTTAAACAATAGCAGGCTGATGAATTGGCACTGGAACCGGTTGATGATTTAGTTGAACTTGAAGAAATTGTTGAGGAAGCAGAAGGCAATGAAGAAGGAGAGACACCAATAAGAGTCTGTCAAGAAAGAATAAAGAAGAAGGAAGAAAAAGAAAAAAGAAGAAGAAAAAGAAAAAAAGTTGAAAAATGAACAACAAAAAGAGAAGGTTGTTGAGACTGAAAAGAAGAAGGGCAAGAGTGAGGCTAACATAGAAAAGAAGAAAGAAACTACTCCTATTGAATGCTAGGAGGTACCTTATCCGTTGGTACCCTCCCGGAAAGATAAAGAGTGACATTTGGCAAAATTTCTTGATATCTTCAAGAAACTGGAAATTACTTTGCCATTTGGAGAAGCACTTCAGCAAATGCCCCTCTATGCCAAATTTTTGAAGGATATTTTAACCATGAAGAATTGGTACATCCATAGTGACAAAATTGTTGTGGAAGGTAACTGTAGTGCTATTATTCAACGCATTCTTCCACCCAAGCACAAAGATCCTGGAGTTGTCACGATACCATGTTTTATTGGTGAGGTTGCTATAGGAAAAGCTCTCATAGACTTGGGAGCTAGTATCAATTTAATGCCTCTTTCCATGTGCCAGCGACTTGGAGAGATAGAGATAATGCCCACACGCATGACCCTCCAGTTAGCTGACCACTCCATCACAAGGCCATATGGAGTCATTGAAGATGTTTTGATGAAGGTTAAACACCTTATATTTCTAGCTGATTTCATTGTGATAGATATTGAAGAGGATGTTGACATTCCTCTCATTCTTGGCCGCCCATTCATGTCTACTGCAAGCTGCATGGTAGACATGGGGAAGAAGATGCTGCAGATGGGCATAGAAGATCAGAAGATCAACTTTGATTTGTTCCATGAGGACAAAGATCCACCTAGCCAAAATGTCTATCTTAAAGTGCATGTGATGGAGGAAATGAGACCTGAGAAGAAGGTCCTTGAAGTAGGAACTCTGTTGGATCCTGGATAATAGGATGATGCATCAAGCTTGTGATGTTAAAAAAGCACTTTCTGGGAGGCAACCCAACTTTTCTTTCCCTTTTTTACTTTTCATTCTTATCTCTTGCATGTAACTAGGATACCTTGCTTGTGATTGTGATTAATTTCAGCTTGTTTAGTAATGAATAAGGGGTTTTAAGCATGTGCGAAGAGATAGACACAAAAAGACTTAGAAAATTTTTGCAGTTGTCTATCCGCTAAGTGCAGACCTTGCGCTAAGCGCTCAGTCTTCACATGCTAAGCTGAGCTTGCTTGCGCTAAGCACACATACCCCTGATTGGTTGGCTGAATAGTTCTGCTAAGCGCACATCATTGCACTAAGCCCCACATCTTCACGGTAATTGAACCTTAAGCAATGGGCTTAGTGTGGATGATGCGCTAAGCGCCACTTCTTCTCTGGAAAATTTTTATTGTAGTAGCACTAAGCACGTTATCCTACGCTAAGCCCTAGATTCATTTTGTAACTTGAGTTTTTAAGCTGGGCTTAGTGGGGCAACAAGCGCTAAGTGCCAATCTCTTACGGATTTTGAATTCTTGGAAGTGTGCTTAGCGCGCATGTTGCGCTAAGCCTGAACTACTCTCTGTAAGTTGAAGCTTGATGGTATGATGAGCCTCACATATCAGGCTAAGCACATATTGCAGAAATATTTTGTGTTGCAGAAAGCGCTAAGCACAACCTGCTACGCTAAGCCCCAGATGCTCACTGGACTTACAACTTCAAGTTGGGCTTAGCGCGAGGCTAGGCTAAGCGCTTGGGTTTTAAACTCCAACGTCACATGGGCACGCTAAGCACAGTTGTGCGCTAAGTGCACCATACGAATTTTAGTTTATAGAAAAACTAAAGGCTGAGGCACTTGGGTGTTACCCAAATCCCTTTAGCTTCTACCTCTATGAACCCTGAGAAAGTGTGTATTTCTGCTGCGTGTGTACTGCTTGTCTGCATCTTCGTTGCTTCATTTCAAGAACAATCCAAGTAAGTGGGTACATTTCCATTTTTATTTTTCATTCTTCAAACCTTAGAATAGATGACTTCTCGTTTTCTTAGTTGTCTGTTGTTAGGTTATGGTTACTAGCTTTAGGGTAAGTTAATGTAGGATTTTAGGAACCTTAGAAGCCCATTAGGGGCAATGTGGCTTAAAGGGGTGAAGACCCATGTGGTTCTGTTTGGAAATCAAGATGACCGCGCTAAGCGCGCCTGCTGCGCTTAGCCTGTTCATCGCAGCTGTTTAAATTTTGGATTTCCAGATGAAAGCGCTAAGCGGACCATGTCGCGCTAAGGGCGTTCATCCCTACTGATGAACGTAAGTGATGAGCCCGCTAAGCGCGTCTGTGCGCTAAGCAAGACTAGTGTTCAGATATTAAGATTTTGAGAATTTTTGTTCAGCGCTAAGCCTGACCTGTCAGGCTATGCGCCACTTTGCTTCTGTAAGTTTTCCTTTGAATAAGGCTAAGCGCATCTGTGCACTAAGCCCTTGTTGTGTGTTGAGCTAAGTGCCCTGTTGCGCTAAACTGAACTCTCTCATTGTCTTTTCAGTTTTTGTAGTTAGGCTAAGCACGCCTTGTGCGCTAAGCCTGAGTGTCATTCTGATGAGGTTGAGCTAAGCGTGCCATGCTGTGCTAAGCTCTGACTCTCTTCGGTTTTGAAAATTGTAGACTTAAGCTAAGCTTAGCTACTACGCTAAGCTTAATCTACACAAAAAATAGTTTTTGTTTCTTCAGCCAAAGCACCAGTCTGCTGCGTTTAGTGCCTGAGTAAAATTTCATAAGGCGCGCTAAGCTCAGCCTGCTACGCTAAGCGCCTAGTCAAAATTTCGGTTTTATTTTTATGTTTTTTTGAAAATAACTTGTGCTAATCTCTTGTGTTGTGTCTTATATTTTGCAGATGACATCTAAGAAAAGGAAGGCCCCTTCTACACCTACCCAGGCCAGATATGACAAATCCAGGTTCACATCTCAAGAGGCTTAGGAGAGGTGTACAGATATTGTCGTGCCTAGAAAACTACTACCGGTGAGGAATGTGGTAGTTTATTACACTAAGTTTGACGAGTTCAAGAAGGAACTCGAGAGAAGACATTGGGATGAGAAGTTGACTGATTTTGCTGACAGTAGCATAGATATCGCCATTGTGAAGGAATTTTATGCCAACCTCTATGACCCTGAGGATAAATCTCCTAAGCAGGTGAGGGTGAGAGGTCACTTGGTGAAATTTGATGAGGATACTTTGAACACATTCCCGAAGACCCCTGTAGTTCTGGAAGAGGGTGAAAATTTATGTGCTTATTCCAGGTTTGCACTCTTGAGGCCTAATCCTCAAGAGTTGGCTGCTAAGCTCTGTATCCCAAGGAGGGGATTTGAGCTAAATACTGATGGGCAGCCATTGAAGATATTGAGGAAGAGCATGACCACTTTAGCTCAGACATGGACCTTTCTTTCCTTTTCTAACCTGATTCCTACCTCCCACACATCTGATGTCACATTAGACAGAGCCAAATTGATTTATGGCATCATTATGAAGATGGATATGAATGTGGGGTACCTTATCTCCCACTAGATCTCTCTGACTGCACAGCATGATACATCCAGACTTGGATTCCCTGCCTTGATCACAGTTCTATGTAAGGCCAGAGGAGTCCAATCAGATTCTAGATCCCTGGAGAACTTGAGCCCTACCATTAACTTGACATATATTAAGAAGAACTGTTGGAATCTTGATGATCCAACAGTGACATTTAGAGGGTCAAGGAAGGCCAGGGGTAAGAGAACATAGGTCCCCACTACTTCAGCAACACCAAAGACAACAGCTCCTTCTTCTTCCACAACCCCAGTACCTCCCATTCCGACTCCAGCTATTCCTCTAGCATCTACACAGATACCACTTCTAGTTCCTTTATCTGCAGGACTTTCAGATTTTTCATTTACACCACAGATGCTGCACTCCATGCTACAGAGCTTACACAGGGGGCAGTCCATTATCATGCAGAGCCTTCAGGGTTTGGGCTTGCCATCCATCATGAGCATGGATGAGCTTGATGCACAGGTGGCCTGGCCAGGAGCCTAGCCTTCTCCTTTTGGAGGGGGTAGGGCCTCCGCAGCCCAGTAGCCTGAACCAGAGCAGGCAGCAACAGCAGCAGCAGAGGGGGAGGATGAGCTCACCCCTCCCGAGTCCTTTTATTTTGATGCAGGTGTACACATGGCTCAGGAGGAGGAGACTTCCACAAACTAGATCCCAGAGCGATCCCCAGCACCCACACCTGATGATGTCATACCATCTGCATCCACATCTGAGTTAGAGCAGCCTATCTCTCACGATTCACCAACTGCTCAGGTGTTGGATCTCAATGAGCATGCACAGGAGCAGGACATTTAAATTTGTGCATTTTGAACATTTTAGTTTATTTTTAGTTATTATATGATTTATGTTCAATCATTTAAATTTCAGTTTTTATGTTTCAGTTCTTTAAATTTTAGTACTTTGAGTTGTTTGCTTGTACAAAAAGCTTGTTTGAACAGTGAATTGGTTGAAAATGATATGCAGTGGATTGTTTTGTATGAAATGTGTGTTTGAGAATGATTTGAATAAGAAATTGTATGATTTGAGTGGATTTGAATGATTAGATAATTGTTTTGATCAAGCTTGCATCCATTAGAAGAGAATGAGCATGTGATTGGAATTATGACTGAAAATGTTAGTCAGTTTGTCAGATTGATTGTGAAGGAATGCAATGACAGTATCCCGGTGAGAGTGTGATCCTTAAGTTCTGAGAGAAACGACTATCATTTAGTACTTGATTTTTGCATGAATCTCTGAAGTATGGACTGAATGCTTGAAATTGAGGATGATGAAGGCCATGTTTGATTGTGATAACCACTTAGCCAAAAATCTGACCACGTTCTTGAATGAATTATCCCTTGCACCCAGTTTGAGCTGAATGAATTATTGATTGATTGAACCCTGAGCCTATACAGTGTTATCTCCTGCTACCATGACTTAGGTTGTAGGAGAGTGTTAGTCGATGAATACGACAAACTTTTGTGTATAAAACTTGTGTATATTGTATCAAACTTCTCCAATTTATAGTTGTTTTGTAATATTATAAGTACTTTCTATTAAATATAGGTAATAGATAATTTATACTTTTGTTTTGTGTGTTTAATAATCAATTTCTCTCAATTTCAAGTTAATTAGGAAAATTGGCAAAAGTGTTGTTTTCACTTTATCGCTAAGCCAATCTGTTGGCTTAGCGAGCATTCGCTAAGCGCAACACTCAGTGGCTAAGCGCGAGGAAGAATCCAGAAGAAGACGAGCTGTCAGGTTCACTGAGTGCACCACTCTAGGTCATCAAGCGCATCGCTGAGCATATCAGTTTTATTTTTTTCAGTTTTCTTTTGATTTTTAATAAATTGAGTCCTGATCAAATGTTTAATTCCTTTGTCTACAGATGTCTTCCAGGAAAAGAAAGAGTGTTGGTTCAAGGCCCACCACTCAATATGATACAAGAAGATTCCACTCTTTTGAGGCTTGGACCAGATACACTGATAATGTCCTGGGAAGACATATATTAGCTGAGAGGAAAGTGGAAATATATCATACAGTGCTGGATGAATTTAAGGCTAAATTGGAGAGGCGTAACTTCCATAAGCACCTCACCAAATTAGTTGACAGTAGCATTGACCTAGCATTGGTGAAGGAGTTCTACGCCAACCTCTACAGTCCTGAGGGGCCTTCACCAAAACAAGTCAGAATATGAGGCCACTTGATAAGGATTGATGCAAACAGCCTCAATGCCTTTTTAGAAACACCTGTGGTGCTTGCTGAGGGTGAACCTTTATCTGCTTACTCAAGATACTGTAGGATGCCTACTGACATTAAGGAAATTGAGACTGCTTTGTGCATACCCGGCCGAGGGTTTATTTTAAATGCTGAAGGTCACCCTAGGAAGATTCTCATAAAAGATCTAACCACTCTTGCTCAGGTCTGGAGTGTTCTCTCATACTTCAACCTGGCTCCGACTTCCCACTCCTCGAATTTGACTGTGGATAGAGCTAAGTTAATCTTTGGCCTAGTTACTCAGCTGGACATGAATGTCAGAGCTCTCATCTCTGGACAGATCACATCAATGGCCCAGTCTAACTCCTCTAGACTCGAGTTCCCTGCTCTTATCACAGCTTTATGTAGGTCCAGAGGAGTCGCTTCCGACAGCTTGGTCTTTGAACGTTTGAGCCCGGTCATTAGTTTGGCCTACATAAGGAAAAACTATTGGAACCCGGATGATCCAACAATTATTATTAGGGGGGCCAGAAGACCAAGGGCAAGGCCAGCTGAGGCTCCTTGTACATCAGCAGCTCCTCCTCCAGCTCGTATGACAGCATTTCGAAGCCATGCTTCGAAGCATACATCAGGGGCAGATTATTTTACTGCAAAGCCTACAGCTGGTAACGCCTCCAGAATCCATCCCGACGGTAGAGCAATATAATGAATGGGTAGCCTGGCCAGGGACTCAGCCTCCTCTTCACAGGTAAGACGAAGATCTTGCTGCTCAGGTACCCCATCACCCAGAGGATGAGTCATCAGAGTCTTCCACTCCTGAGCCCTTGATCAGGAAGAGGAGGGTAGTTGTAACCCAGGAAGCTGCAACCACCTCTGAAAAGTCTCTTGAAGCTACTCCAGAGCCTTCGGCACCAGTGGCAGATACCACTTCTCTGCAGCAGGCAGCTGACCCTTCCACGCCTGAGGATCAAACCACCCCAGTCCAGTCTCCGAATGCCTCTCCAGTAGCTACTCTTGTACTTCATTTGTTGGAAGAGAAAGAGGCTCAGACACAGGACACCCAGGACCAATCACAGGACTTTTAAATTTCTGTTGATTTTTTGTGCTTTTTGATCTATTAGTATAATTATGGTGTTAGTACATTATTTACATTTTATTATTTTTGTGCATGAGTAGTGTAGTTGCTTATCCTGAAGCATCTGGAACAGTTTAACTTAACTTTTGTTGGTATGGCAATGAAGTAGTTTATTTATTTTATGAAATGGATGTATGCCTTGTTTCAAATTGAATGCATGCTTAAGATGACATCTATGTTTCTTTTTCATGAATTTGAACGAATATGCATGTTGAACAAAGAAAGAACAAGAGTGTGAACTTACAGTAGAATTGTTAGTCAATAGACAGACTGATTGTGAAAGAAAAAGCTTGAACCAAAAATCGGTGAGAGTGTGACCTTACTCTATGAGTGAACGACTAACTGTGAGTAATGATCTTTGCATGAATCTCTGAATTCTTGAATGATATGTATAGCTTAGAACACGATGAAGGCCATGATTTGTAAATACACAAGCTCTTTTGACCAAATAGCTCACCTTGAATGATAACTGTATCTTTTGCTCCTTCTATAAGCTGAATGATTTTTGTCATGAATTGAAACCTAAACTTAAATGATTATCTCCTGATACCTTGTTTAGATTCTAGGAGAGCATATGGTTCAAGGCAATTTACTCTAAATTTGGGGGAGGAAAGTCAATTAGAATGAAAAGAAAAAGGTTAATCATCAGCACACACAACAAATAAGTTATATGTAAAAAAAAAAAAAGAAGAAGAAAAGAATAAGTGTCCTGTTTCAATAAGGTCAAAAGCGACTTAAGAGAAGAAAAATAGTGAGAAGGCTACTTGTATGATACAAGAAAAGATCATTGGGATAAGTCTAGGACTTGTGCTCTCTTAAAATCTAAACCTTTGAATTCTATAAAAACCAATGAATTTTTGTAGCCAAACCTCACTACAAGCTTGAGAAAGTCCTTATGATTCTGTTTATACATTTATGACTTGATGGCATGAGATGAAATGCAAAAATTGGACCTCCTGTTAGTTGTTATCAATGAATAGCTTAAACACTTGTGCTTGAGTGAAACAGTAGCCCTGAGACTGTGGTTTGAGCTACTTTCCTTGATACATGTCTTATGATTGGCTTCATCTAACTGTATAGTTCACATTTTGTTCTCCTCTTTGTCTAGCTGCATATTTTGTGAAAACAAGTGATAGGTACACATTGCTTCATCTTTCTCATCATGCATTCAATAAATTTTGATGCATACACCTTTGTACATAAACATTGTATGTTTTACCACTTGAGGACAAGTGAGTTGTTCTCTTTTGCTTGAGGACAAGCAAAATTGTAAATTTAGGGGAGTTGTTAGTCGATTAATAAGACTAACTTTTGTGTATAAAACTTGTGTATATTGTATCAAACTTCTCCAAGTTATAGTTGTTTTGTAATATTATAAGTACTTTCTATTAAATATAGGTAATAGATAATTTATACTTTTTTTTATGTGTGTTTAGAAATCAATTCCTCTCAATTTCAGGTTAATTAGGAAAATTGGCAAAAGTGTTGTTTTCACCTTCTCGCTAAGCCAAACTGCTGGCTTAGCGAGCATTTGCTAAGCATGACACTTAGTGGCTAAGCACGAGGAAGAATGCAGAAGAAGATAAGTTGTCAGGTTCATTGAGCGCACCACTCCAAGTCATCAAGTGCACTGCTTCAGCTCATCTGCTAAGCGAGAGAAGCGTGCTAAGCCATAATCCACTTATGCGCGCTAAGCGATTCAGATATGTGCTAAGCGCGCGAGCACAAACCAACCCACCTATTTAAGCTTGAAATCAGATTTTTTGTGGGAGTTTGGAATTTTTCCTTGAAAAGCCTCTGCATGCATGAGAGTCTGGCCTTAGCTTGAAGCTTTTGCATGTTTAGGAAGTTCTAGAGAGAGAAAGGTCCAAGTTCCAGAGAGTTCTGAAATATTTTGCTGTGTGAAGATCTGCAGACATAAGAGCTCGAAGCAGAAGCCATTCTGAGAGCTTGAGATGAGTTTGTGAGTGATTGTGAGATCCTAGAGGTGAAAGACACATCCTCACCACTTCTATTTTTGCAATCTTTAATCTTTTTCTTCTTTGCATTGTAAAGGAGGTTTTCGGACTATGGAAAGCTAAATCCTCTGTTGGATCTTCCCTGTAGGTACCTGATGTAAATATATTTCTATCTATGTAATGATGTTTTGTGTGTTCTCTATGCTATATGCTTTTCATTCCAGTGTGCCTTTACCTTGATCACGTAGATGCATACTTTGTTAAGGTCATTCAATAGTGGAAACTGGTCTAATTCTAAAGTCCTTGATAGTGTGGGACTAAGTTGTTGTACTATCACGAGGAATCGGGGTACAAGAACTTAGTTGTGTATGTGTGTCTTAATGCGGTCCTGGTTAAGTTTAGTCTTACAAGAGGAATCTGCGAACGAGGCTTGATCAGGATTAGGCTAGGCTATCACGAGGAATCAAGGTCTAGCAGTCCAGGAGACAACATAGGAATACATGAGCATTGTTAGATAGAGATGTCGCAACCTAGCCTTCGGCGGAAGGGTGACGCGGGACTCACGGGTGCGTCTTCCAAGAAAGGAAAATGCGCGGAGTCGCCACCAACGTTTATTTGAGGAAAATGTCGGAAAACCCAGAAGGGTGTGGTCTACGAACTTTAATCGTGAAAGGTTCGGGAGTTGTTTTTACGCACGTGGAAGGTATTAGCACCCCACGCGTCCATCACAAGGGACGACATCCTTTAATCAAGTGTGCAAATATGACTTAAAAATGTTTTATTTTCCCTTTTTTATGTCTTTTTGTGTTTTTATGCTTTTTATGTTTTTAATTTTGGTGTGGTCAACAAGGGTATTTCCCTCGCTCCTACGTATCCTTAATTGCGATGAGGAAATCAGACCTACGTAGTTCTTTCAGAACTAAACATTGGTTAAGTTGTTTTGATCTTTTTCCGCAAGATCAATTTTAACCAAACAAAGGTCATTTAAGGCGTTGGACCATTAAACGATCTTTTGATTTGGTCGACAAAAGCGGGGCTTTTGCTCCTATGTATCCTCAAGGAAATCAGACCTACGTAGTTCTTGCAAAAGCGGTAGTAAAGTTATGAGTTAATTTTATGCTTTTGAACGATCCATGTTAACCGATAAAAGCAAAGAGGATCGTTTAAGGCATGGAACCTTAAAACGGTTAAGTTGTTTTGATCTTTTTCCGCAAGATCAATTTTAACCAAACAAAGGTCATTTAAGGCGTTGGACCATTAAACAATCGTTTTGTTGGGATGCAACCCTCGCTTGACCACTTCGAGGTACTTGACACCCATCGTTAGGCAATCCGTGAAGTTTCGCGACATATCGGGAGTTGAAAGGAAGTGTTAATGCGCAATCCATAAAGTTCCGTAACATTCCAGAAGCCAAAGAGGGGACGATTGCGTAATCCATAAGGTTTCGTGACATTACGAAAAGAAAACAAGTATCGTTACGTAATTCATAAAGTTCCATAACGTTACGGAAAAAGAATCAGCAAAAAAAGGGCAGAGGGGGTGTATTTAGTAAACAGGGGTGTGCAAATAGCAATCAAGCCCACTTGGGCCTTCCAGGATCTTCCAACAGAAGGCGGTGCCTTCTGGTGGAAGCAACCAAGCTCGCTTGGGCGAGCTAGGCGGCAACCACCTCCCTTTTTTCCCCTATAAATTGGGGGAGGAGGGCAGAAGAAAAATGTTCAACCCTCCTGGTATCTGAGAATCACTTAAAATTAGTGAGAAAAATTGTTTGTGTGAAGAAAATCTAAGCCGAGGAGCTTCCGTAACGCTTCCGAGATGTTTTCGTGGGTGATTTCGTGAAGATTTTCCACCGTTCTTCATCGTTCTTCGTTCATTCTTCGTCGTTCTTCGGTCTTCAACCGGTAAGTTCCCAAAATCGAACTTTTCAATTCATTCTATGTACCCTTAGTGGTCCCCACTTGTTTCGCATGCTTTTATTTTTATTTCATTTACTTTCCGTACCCCCTTTTGACGTGTTTTAGTTATTTATTTAAGTCATTTTCTCGCCTAATCAAAAATAAAATAAATTTCCACCAATCATTTGAATTGTAACATCTTTTAATTTCTGTTAGAATAAAATCCGACCGATCTTTCACACCGTAACCACGTTTAAAACCAAAAAGAGGCAAAATAATAATATAATAATCAAAAAAATATCTTTTAAATAAAATAATAAAAAAAATCAATCAGACATTTTTGGGATTTTCTTTCTTAATCGAATTGACTAATAACCAAAGTGAAACTAAGGCTAAAATCAATTCATAAATCAAGCTTTTTGTCATCACCTAAAAAAAACCATTTTTAAGGTCCAACGCCTTGAAATGGTCTTTTCCGCTTTAATTGGTTAAACGTGGATTTTTAAAAGCCTAAAATCAACACGTAGCTTTGTCACCTCTTTCAAAAAACCAAGAGATCATTAATGGTCCAATGCCTTAATGTTTTCTCTCCTTCCAAAAAGAATCAAAAGATCGTTTAATGGTCCAACGCCTTAAATGACCTTTTATTCAATCAAACATATATCTTGCAAAAACTGATAAAAACTACTTAACCAACGTTTAGTTCTCGAAGAACTACGTAGGTCTGATTTCCCTACCACAATTGAGGAATACGTAGGAGCAAGGGAAACACCCTTGTCGACCACAAAAAGATAAAAAAAAAAAGATAAAAGGCACAAAAAGACATAAAGACGTAAAAGGGAACATAAAACAAATTGGAGTCATGTTTGCACACTTGATTAAAGGCTGTCGTCCCTTGTGACGGACGCGTGGGGTGCTAATACCTTCCCCGTGCGTAAATACAACTCTCGAACCTTTCACTTAAAGTTCGTAGACCATGTCTTTTTTCCGGTTTTTCCGACGTTTTCCTCAAATAAACATTGGTGGCGACTCCGCGCATTTTCCTTTCATGGAAGACGCACCCGTGAGCCCTCGCGTCGCCCTCCCGCCGAAGGGTAGGTTGCGACACATAGCCAAGGGGTCCACAATATTTTTCAAACAGCCCCCCTCCCCTATTTATAGGAAAAAAGGGAGGTGCTTGCCGCCCAGAGTCTTCTTGAGGAAGATTTCTAAGCGCACCCCAATTACTAAGTTCACCCCCCTTTTCGTACTTTATGGAAAAGTTACGGAAGCCTTACGGAAGTGTTTCGGATTTTATTTTCATCTTTTTTTTTTCCTTTCACCAATATTAAGTGAAATATGCTTACCCAAGGTTTTCGGAAATTTTACAAAAGCGTTACGGAATCCACGGAAGCCTCGGAAACCATTTTTCAACAAAATGTGGAGGAGCTTGCCGCCCAATTGCTTCCTCCTTAAGCAACCCAACTTCCAAAATGGCCTAGATTCGAATTGCTATCTACACCCCTATCTTGATAAGTTCACCCCCCATTTTTGTGTTTTTGGCTGTTTTCTTTTTGAAATCTCACGAAACTTTACAGATTCCACCGTGATGAGTGTTAAGCCTTCCAAAGCGATCAACAATGGTCCTCGGATGAAATTAGAGTGTAACAGTTTATTTACACACACCCCTCTTTGCTAAATACACTCCTGTTTTCGTGTTTTTGATCGGTTTCTTCCCGAAACATCTTGGAACTTTATGGATTCCACAACGATGGGTGTTAAAAATTTTGAGGTGGTCAAACGAAGGTTGCATGCCGACAAACAATGGTCCCCAGACGAAATTAGGGTTTGACAATTGCCCCTCTTTACTTATCTTTTACTGGAGATAAAAGGGAAGTAAAGATAAGACACTAATTTCGTTCGAGCTAAATCTTTGCCCGACCGGCCACTAGCGCAAATCCAAGCAGTAAAACCCGTGAAGGCATGAAGATATTGAAATTCCTTCTTTTCTCATTTAATTCATTTTTATTTTCATTTTCTCTCCCTTTTTTTTAAAGCATACAAACAAAGGACGTCGAGTCCTACAAAGCACAGGGGAAAAGGATATTGAAGTTTTTGAGGTGAAGACATTGTCTGTTGGATCAAGTGGCCTCAGAATAATTAAGAAGGGGGGTTGAATTAATTATTAATGTGCCTTGACTTATTAAAAAACTTTTCCTTCTTAATGTTACTAGATTTAATTAGACTTTTAACTACTAAGTTAAGAAAGTAAAGAACAAAAACAATAACTTAACCAAAAGTAAAAGCGGTAATTAAAAGTACACAACGGAAATTAAAGAGTGTAGGGAAGAAGAAGACAAACACAAGATTTATACTGGTTCGGCAACAACTCGTGCCGACATCCAGTCCCCAAGCAACCAACGGTTCTTGAGATTTCTTTCAATCTTGTAAAATCCTTTACAAGCCAGATCCACAAGGGATGCACCCTCCCTTGTTCTCTTTGAAAAACCAAGTGGATGTACCCTCCACTTGAACTGATCCACAAGAGATGTACCCTCTCTTGTTCTTAGTACAACAACCAAAGTAGATGTACCCTCTACTTGTACCACAAAGGATGTACCCTCCAATGTGTTAAGACAAAGAATTCTCAGGCGGTTAGTCCTTTGAATCTTTGTAAGGGGAAACAAAAGATATCTCCGACAGTTAGTCCTTTGAAATCTTTTGTTTAAGGTGAAGGGAAGAATCAAAAGAATTCTCAGGCGGTTAGTCCTTTGAATTCCCTTGGAAAGAGAGAAGGGAGACACAAAAGAATTCAGGCGGTTAGTCCTTCTATTCTTTTGGCAAAGGGAGAAGTGAATGAAGAAGAAGAATAGCACAAGTTTTTGAACAATGAACTTTTCTTGAAAAGAGAAAGTATTGAACAAAAAAATCTTAGAAAGATGAAGAGAAATGAATTAGAAAGTTCTATAAAAACTTGTTATAAAATTCATGCCATGATCACATATTTGTAATCATTTGATGACTCAAGTTAAAGTTTGTGACTCTTGGCAATTTCTTTAAAACTAGTCACCTTTTAAAGATTGTGACACTTTTGAAAATTAGTCACTTAAAAAGTTGTGACTTTTGAAAAAATCTTCAGAAACAAGTCACTTTAAGAATTGTGACTTTTGGAAATTTATTTTTTGAAATCAGTCACTGGTAATTGATTACCATCAAGGTGTAATCGATTACACATCAATAGATGTGACTCTTCATTTTAAATTTTGAAAATCAAAACGTTTAGATACTCTGGTAATCGATTACAAGTATTGTGTAATCAATTACACAAGTTAAAAATGATTTGAAAATGTTTTAACACTAATTGTGACTCTTGAAATTTGAAATCTAATGTTTTAAAACATTGGTAATTGATTACATGATTATGGTAATCGATTATAGCTTTGTAAATCAGTTTTGAAAACAATGTTGGCTACTAGTAATCAATTACTACCTTCTGGTAATCGATTACCAGAGAGTAAAACTCTTTGGTAAACGATTTTGTGAAAAATTCTTGTGCTACTCAATGTTTTGAAAAACGTTTTTAGTACTTATCTTGATTGAGTCTTCTCTTGATTCTTGAATCTTTATCTTGATTATTCTTGAATCTTGATTCTTGAAATTTGATTAAATCTTGAAACTTGATTATTCTTGAATCTTGATTCTTTGAAACTTGATTCTTGAAGCTTTTTGACTCCTGATTCTTTGGGACTTGCTTAACTCTTGATTCTTTGGCATCATCAAAATAATCTTGGAAGGCATTGCTTCCACATTGTCGTCTTCGAAATGCAAATGAAGACATTTTCGCTTTTTGAAGGCATGCAATGACTGAAGACATTATCGTCTTCGAAATGTAGATGAGGATATTGTCGCCTTTGAAGGCATGCAATGACTGAAGACATTGTCATCTTCGAAATGTAGATGAGGACATTATTGCCTTTGAAGGCATGCAATGACTGAAGACATTTTTGTCTTCAAAATGTAAATGAGGGTCATTGTCGCCTTTTGAAGGCATGCAATGACTAAAGACATTTTTGTCTTCAAAATGTGTGAGGACATTGTCACCTTTGAAGGCATGCAATGACTGAAGACATTTTTTTCTTTGAAATGTGTGCGGATTACCGTATAGGGCATCTCTGCATGCTACCTGACTTCTCACAGGTCGAGGTAGCAGAACTGTGTGTGTGCGGATAACCACTTGGGGTATTTCCGCCTGCCACCTGACTTCATGGGTCAGGATTAACAGAAGTGTGTTTGTATGGATAACAAGTTGGGGTATTTCCGCCTGCCACCTGACTTCATGGGTCAGGATTAACATAAGTTGTCTTTGTACAGATAACCACTCGGGTATCTCTGCCTGCCACCTGACTTCACAGGTCAGGGTAATAAAAGTGTGAGACTAAAAAAAGTCTTGGCTAGAAGACGCTGACATATCCAGGAAAGGTGCAGGTGACGACATTAGAATTTCAGTTTTTACTGTTCATGCACACTGTTCACATAGAATAAAATTTATTTTATGCAATTTCGTTTCTGCTTCAATCTGCAATTTCGCTTTCTGCTTCCAATTGCAATTTCGTTTTCTGCTGATTAATCGAAGGCTAAGTCTCCAACGTTATTTTCTCTTGAGGATCAAGCATAACTCTCTTTGAGGTTTTGTTATTTCTATTGAATTATGATCAGTTTTTCTTCTTCACCAATTACTCTGTATTTGTTGCTATTAATCCATGCATGCTTAGTGCTTGATTAATTGTCTCTGCGCTTAATTTACGCTCATGCTTAATGATCAGTTTCGTTCATGATTAATTGGTGTATGTGTTGCTTAATCACATAATGATAGCCTTGTGTTAATTTTCGCTTAGTAATTTAATTTAGGGTTGGATTAAGTGGTTGAACTGATTAGGGATAAATCCTCGTAACCTTGGATAAGAGACTTGCTTGTGAATCAAGGGGGAACAACATGTTTTAATTCTGTTATTTCTTTTGTTATTTGGTTGTACTACCTCGCTCCCAGGTCTATTTTCAGCTGGGATGACCTTAAGAGGGTGTTCTTGGAGAAATTCTTCCCTTCATCTAGGACCATTGCCATCAGAAAAGACATTTAAGGCATCAGACAACTTAGTGGAGAGAGCTTGTATGAGTATTGTGAAAGATTCAAGAAATTGTGTGCAAGCTGTCATCACTACCAGATTTCTAAGCAACTCCTTCTTCAATATTTCTATGAGGGACTTAGCAACATGGAGAGGAGTATGATTGATGCTGTCAGTGGTGGAGCCCTTGGTGATATGACCTCTGCTGAGGCTAGGAATTTGATTGAGAAGATGGCTTTCAACTCCCAACAATTCAGTGCAAGAAATGATGCTATTGTCCTTAGAGGAGTCCATGAGGTGGCCACAAATTCATCTTCATCTGCTGAAAATAAAAAGCTTGAGGGAAAACTTGATGCCTTGGTCAACCTAGTAACTCAGCTTGCCATGAATCAGAAATCTGCATCTGCACCTACACCTGTTGCAAGGGTTTGTGGTCTATGTTCTTCTGCAGATCACCATATAGATCTCTGTCCTTCTTTGCAGTAATCTGGAGTCAATGAGCAACCTGAAGCTTATGCTATAAACATTTATAATAGGCCCCCTCAGCAACAAAACCAACAACAGTAGAGTAATTATGACCTTTCAAGCAACAGATACAATCCAGGTTGGAGGAATCATCCAAATTTGAGATGGGCAAGTCCTCCACAACAACAACAGCCTATCCCTCCCTTCCAGAATGTTGCTGGTCCAAGCAAGCCATATGTTCCTCCTCCAATGCAGCAACAGCAGCATCAACAACAACAAAGACAACAAGCAACTGAGGCTCCTCCTCAACCTTCCTTAGAAGAGTTAGTGAGGCAAATGACCATCCAGAATATGCAATTTCAGAAAGATACAAAAGCCTCCATTTAGAGTCTGACAAATCAGATGGGGCAGATGGCTACTCAGTTGAACCAAGCACAGTCCCAAAATTCTGACAAATTGCCTTCATAAACTGTGTAGAATCTGAAAAATGTGAGTGTCATCACTTTGAGGTCTGGCAACCAAATTCAAGTGCCTCCACCAGTAGCAGCACCAGTACTTGAACCTGTCAAGCTTCATTCTACACCTGAAAAAGAGGATGGGATAGTTGCACAAAAGAGAAAGCTTCCTAACAAAAATTTTCATGCAGATGGACCTTGTTCTAGTAATTCTGACTTACCGCAGCCTCCTATCCCTCTTTCATTCCCACCTAGAGCAATTCCAAACAAAAAATGGAAGCGGAAAAGGAGATCTTGGAGACCTTCAGGAAAGTAGAAGTGAACATACCTCTGCTAGATGCCATCAAGCAGATTCCAAGATATGCCATGTTTCTAATGGAGTTGTGCACCTATAAAAGGAAGCTCAAAGGCAATGAGAGGATTAGCATGGGCAGAAATGTGTCTGCATTGATAGGTAAATCTGTTCCTCACATTCTTGAGAAATGTAAGGACCCAGGTACTTTCTGTATACCTTGCATTATTGGGAACAATAAATTTGAGAATGCCATGCTAGATCTAGGAGCATCAGTTAGTGTCATGCCTCTGTCCATTTTCAATTCTTTATCTCTTGGACCTTTGCAATCTACAGATGTGGTGATTCATTTGGCAAATAGAAGTGTTGCTTACCCCGCAGGTTTCATAGAGGATGTGTTGGTTCGGGTTGGTGAACTTATTTTCCTGTTGATTTTTATGTTCTTAATATGGAAGAGGGATTTTCCCATGGTTCAGTTCCAATTATTTTAGGCAGGCCATTTATGAAAATAGCCCGAACAAAGATAGATGTTTATGCTGGCACATTGTCTATGGAATTTGGTGATATTGCTGTTCATTTTAACATTCTTGATGCCATGAAACATCCATTAGAGGATCATTCTATTTTTTGTGCTGAGATAATTGATCAGATTGTTGATGATTATATGTTTGATTTTGATTCTGTTCTTCATGGTAGGAAACATCCATTTTTATCTGATCCGCATACTTGTCATTCCTTATGTGTTGAATCTGAATCTGAGTTTGAATTTGATCATGTATTTGATTTTCATGCTGAGAGTGAACTTGAATTTGAGTCTGGTTCTGATTTTCTGGGTGTTGTACCTCTAGATGTTGATTTTTTAGAGTTAGAATGCACTAACCATGTTGCAGGAAGTACATATACTTCTGACTTGCTTTATGAGGTACAGGCTGAGGAACCTTCTTCTTCGCCTACCCTGGTTTCTCCAACTGTTTAGCCACCGCCCACACAAGAGTTGAAGCCCTTACTAGCAACCCTCAAATATGCTTACATGGAGGACAAGGAAAAATTTCCGGTGATCATCTCTGCCTCCCTTGCTGCTGAGCAAGAGGAGAAGTTGTTGCTAGATCTCAAGAAGCACAAGAAAGCCATTGGATGGACTTTAGCATACATTCCTGGTATTAGCCTATCTACCTGCATGCATAGGATACTTTTAAGGGATGGAGCTAAGCCAGTGAGGCAGCCACAGCGGCGACTCAACCCCATCATTCTAGATGTGGTGAAAAAGGAAGTGACCAAGCTCTTACAAGCTGGAATCATCTACCCTATTTCTGACAGCCAGTGGGTGAGTCTAGTCCAAGTGGTTCCTAAGAAGATAGGCCTCACAGTAATTAAGAATGAAAGGGATATAGGAGGTTGAACCAGGTAACCAGAAAAGATCATTTTCCCCTGCCATTCATTGATCAAATGCTTGAGCACTTGGTAGGTAAGTCTCATTATTGTTTTCTTGATGGTTTTTCTGGTTATTTACAAATTCATATTGCTCCTAAGGATCAAGAAAAAACCATATTCACCTGTCCCTTTGGCACTTTTGCCTATAGGAGGATGCCCATTGGCCTATGCAACGCCCCTAGTACCTTCCAGCGGTGTATGCTTAGCATTTTCAGTGATTTTTTAGAGAGTTGCATAAAGGTGTTTATGGATGATTTTACTGTTTATGGATCCTCTTTTGATGCATGTTTGGATAGTCTGGATAGAGTTCTTAATACATGCATTGAAACTAACCTTGTGCAGAATTTTGAAAAATGTCACTTCATGGTAGAACAAGGTATAGTTTTAGGGCATATACTTTCCAGTAGGGGCATAGAGGTAGACCCTGCAAAAATAGTTGTTATTTCACAGTTGCCTTACCCCTTTTGCATGTGAGAGGTTCGTTCTTTTCTTGGTCATGTAGGATTTTATAGGCGCTTTATCAAGGATTTTAGCAAAGTGGCCCTTCCACTATCCAATCTACTGCAAAAGGATGTGGAGTTTGATTTTGATGACCGGTGCAAAAAGGCTTTTGATTGCCTAAAGTGTGCGGTGACTACCACCCCCATCATTCAGGCACTTGATTCGACAGCCCATTTGAGCTGATGTGCGATGCATCCAATTACGCATTGGGGGCTATCCATGCTCAAAAGATTGATAAGCTGCCTCGGGTGATCTACTACGCTTCCAGAACTTTGGATGCTGCTCAAGAAAATTAAATTACCACAGAGAAGGAGCTATTAGTGATAGTTTTTGCTCTCGAGAAATTTCGTTCATATTTAATTGGTACTCGTGTTATTGTTTATACTGACCATGCAGTTCTGAAGTACCTGTTGAAGAAGGCTGAATCAAAGCCTAGATTGATCAGGTGGATGCTTTGGCTCCAAGAGTTTGACTTGGAGATACGTGATCGGAGCGGTGCACAGAACCTTGTGGTTGACCATCTAAGTAGGATTGAGCGTGTATCTAAGGACTCATCCATTCGGGATGATTTTCCGAATGACCATTTGTACATTCTGTATAGTATTTCTGATTCTTTCCCCACTCCTTGGTTTGCTAATATTGTGAATTATTTGGTTGCTTCTGTTTTTCCTCCCTTAGCATCTAAAGCTCAAAATGATAAAATTAAGAGCAATGCTAAGCATTATATTTGGGATGACCCCTATTTGTGGAATTTGTGCAATGACCAGGTTATTAGGAGATGCATTCCAGACCATGAGATTGACTCAGTCCTGCAATTCTTTCATTCTTCTGCACCAGGTGGCCATCTTGGCATACAAAGGACAGCTCACAAGGTGCTTGACTGCGGTTTCTATTGGCCCACCATCTTCAAGGATGCGAGGAGAATCTGTAGCACTTGTGAGCCTTGTCAGAGAGCAGGCGGCTCACTTTCATGGAGACAGCAAATGCCTCAACAACCCATGTTGTATTGTGAGGTGTTTGATGTTTGGGGTATAGATTTTATGGGGCCTTTCCCTATCTCTTTTGGTTTTGTTTATATTCTCCTTGTTGTTGATTATGTTTCAAAATGGGTGGAAGCCAAACCCTCCAGAACTAACGATCTAAGGTTGTTGTAGATTTTGTTAGATCTAATTTGTTTTGCAGGTTTGGAGTCCCTAGAGCCATCGTTAGTGATCAAGGCACCCATTTTTGTAACAAATTCATGTATGCCTTGCTCAAAAAGTATGGGGTCGTGCACAGAATTTCCACGCCTTACCACCCCCAAACTAATGGGCAGGCTGAGATTTTAAACAGGGAGATAAAAAGGATCTTGGAGAAGATTGTGCAGCCAAACAGAAAAGATTGGAGCACCAGGCTGGATGATGCTATTTGGGCGCATAGGACTGCCTACAAAGCACCCATAGGAATGTCTCCTTATCGGGTTGTCTTTGGCAAGGCATGTCATCTTCCTGTAGAGATAGAGCACAAAGCCTACTGGGCTGTAAAGACCTGCAACTTCTCTATTGACCAGGCTGAAGAGGAATGTAAGTTGCAACTAAGTGAGCTAGATGAGATCCGTTTAGAAGCCTATGAGAATTCCAAATTCTACAAGGAGATGACCAAGAAGTTCCATGACAGCTTGATAGCTAAGAAGGACTTCATGGTTGGACAAAAAGTTTTATTGTATAACTCTAGGCTCGGACTCATGAGTGATAAGTTGAGGTCAAAGTGGATTGGTCCTTTTGTGGTGACTAATGTTTTTCCTTATGGTAAAGTTGAGATCAAAAGTGAATCCACAGATAAGAGCTTCAAGGTCAATGGACATCGGCTGAAACCATTCCTCATAAATCCCTCCTTAGTGGATGTAGTGGTGGCGGTGACCTCCTTACTTCACCCTACTTCTCTTCCGCCATGACTTAGGGAGTTTTCTTTTTCTATCTCCTTCTTTACTTTTATTGCACTTGTCCAATTTTATTGATTGTTTTGATTGCTCTTGATCTTATGATTGTGCTACATTGAGGACAATGTGTTGTTTAAGTGTGGGGGGGGGGATTTTCTAGGTTAATTTTGTTATTTTGGTTTTATGTTTTGTGTACAACATTTCATGTTTCTCTTTGAATTTTGGGTTATGTACAAGTAATGGGTAATTGTTTTTGAAATAGTTGTTTCTTGGCATTTTGTGAATTCAAATCCTTGTTTTTCTCTACATGTCAAGTTAGTTATGAAAGTTCGAATTGGAAGTGATAGATTTACCCTTGGTGAGAATTTGAGCCATCATCATCTATTTTATTCGGTGAGTTTTGCCCCATTGATTGCTTGCACAGTAGCCTTGGCTTCACTCTTGTTGATACTTATTGCTTCACATGCATGTTGGGAGATGATTTAGGCATCTTGTTCTTATAAGCCTCTAGCCAAATAAGCTTACCTTGAATTAATTCCTTTGATAGCCCCTTTGAGCCTATGTTCCCCTTTCTTTGTTTTGAAACTCATTACAAGCCTTAAGTGAAAAACCATGATCTCACCCTACCCTTAAGGAATTTTGGAGCTTCGAAATTGTTTTGGGAATAAGTGTGGGGGGGGGGGGGTATGTTTCATTGGATGATATGTTTTTTTTGTTGGCCATGATTGATGTATATACATATATTGCCTAATTGTTGCTTTTTAAGCTTGAATAAATGAGGTCTTGGCTCGAAGACTTGGATTGGTTTGAGGACTTGGTTGATTTTGTTTTGGGTTTACTTTTTAAGTTTAATTTTTAATTTTGGTTTTGGGGTTTACTACTCTTTCTTAGTTCCCACTTATTCCCCATTGCTCCTCTATTCCTTTGGGTTTTAGCTACTTATCCTATACTTTCCTCTACCTTATCCTTGGCCCCATTACAACCTTAAAAGACCTTTTGATCCTCATGTGCATGTGTTTGTGGTGTGGTCGTCAATTTTAGAGTCTTGCCAAGTCTATGTGGTGTTTGTTTTCATGGGTGCTCTAAGAGTAAACGGTAGCCTAGACACTTGAGAGATAGAGTGCATATCTTATGAGGCTTTATCACTTTTCATTCTTAAGCTGATTGACTATCTTGCCATGTTTGAGGTGCTTGGATGATTTTCATGACTTTCTTGATTCTTTAACTCTTTTCGTGTTAGATGTTACCCATTCCTTTCATTCCTTGAGATTCATTGAGAAATATGTAATTGTTTTTATGTTTGTTTTTCTTTAATGTCTTTGGATTTGTTCCTTGCTTTGCTTTTTGATTTTGCCCAGGAGTGCAAAAGGCTAAGTGTGGGGGGATTTGATGTGTCATTATTTTCTCCTATTTCTTAACCCTTTTTGTCACCATTTTAATTACTGATTAGCCTTAATTGTCAAATTAATTGTGCAGTTTTATCTTTTGGGCCTACTTGACTAATTTTGTGTTTTTAATTTAATTTCAGGAGAATTATAAGCAATTGGGCTTGAATCCGGAATTGGGCTTGGACTTGAAGAGAGCAGACAATTTTATTTTGTCAATTCTTATCTTATCCAGATTTTATTTGATCTTGATTTTATTTCGACCAGATTTTATTTCATCCAATCTTATCTTATCTTGTCCAGATTTTATTTTATTTCGTTTATGGGCTTGGACTTAAAATAGATTTGTAAGCTTTGGGGCTGAGAACCTATATAATAGCACCAGGGTTTTAGTTTAGAGAGTTTTCTGAGGAGAAAAATTCTAGGGTTTAGAATTCCAGTTTTTACTGTTCATCCGCACTGTTCACGTAGAATAAAATCCCTTTTCTGCAATTTCGTTTATGCTTCAATCTGCAATTTCGCTTTCTGCTTCCAATTGAAATTTCGTTTTCTACTGATTAATGGAAGGCTAAGTCTCCAGCATTGTTTTCTCTTAAGGATCAAGCACAACTCTCTTTGAGGTTTTGTTATTACTATTGAATTCTGATCAGTTTTTCCTCTTCACCAATTACTCTGTATTTGTTGCTATTAATCCATGCATGCTTAGTGCTTGATTAATTGTCTCTGCGCTTAATTTGCGTTCATGCTTAATGATCAATTTTGTTCATGATTAATTGGTGTATGTGTTGCTTAATCACATAATGACAGCCTTATGTTAATTTTCGCTTAGTAATTTAATTTAGGGTTGGATTAAGTGGTTGAACTGATTAGGGATAAATCTTCGTAACCTAGGATAAGAGACTTGCTTGTGAATCAAGGGGGAAGAACATGTTTTAATTCTAGTATTTCTTTAGTTCGAATTTGCTTGTTGTTTAATTTACAAAAAACAAACAAACCCCTCCCTCATAATTCGTTACTCCTTTATTACTATCTGTTATGAACGTTTGGTTGACCATTGCACGTTGGGAGACGACCTAGGATCACTTCCTACATACTGCATTTTTAATGTTTATTTGATTCGGGTACGGCCTCGATCAATAAGACTTTTTCACAGTCTTGGTCGGAAGACGCTGACATCTTCGGGGAAGGTGCAGATGACAACGTTATTCACTACATGCTATCAGGCTTTTGAGTCTTACAGATAGCAAATGAGACTTTTCTGCAGTCTCAGCCGGAAGACTCTGACATCTCCGGGGAAGGTGCAGATGATGACGTTAGTCACTGCATGCTATCGGGCTTTGAGTCTTATGGATAGAAAATGAGACTTTTTCGCAGTCTCGGCGGAAAGAAGCTGACATCTCCGGGGAAGGTGCAGATGACGATGTTAGTCACTGCATGCTATCAGGCTTCGAGTCTTACGGATAGCAAATGAGACTTTTTCGCAGTCTCGGCCGGAAGACACTGACATCTCCGAGGAAGGTGTAGATGAAAACGTTAGTCACTGCATGCTATCGGGATTTGAGTCTTACAGATAGCAAATGAGACTTTTTCGCAGTCTCGGCTGGACGACGCTGACATCTCCGGGGAAGGTGTAGATGATGACGTTAGTTACTGCATGCTATCGGGCTTTGAGTCTTACGAATAGAAAATGAGACCTTTTCGCAGTCTCGGCCGGAAGACGCTAACATCTCCGGGGAAGGTGCAGATGATGATGTTAGTCGCTGCATGCTATCGGGCTTTGAGTCTTACGGATTGCAAATGAGACTTTTTCGCATTCTCGGCCGGAAGACGTTGACATCTCTGGGGAAGGTGTAGATCACGATGTTAGTGACTGCATGCTATCAGGCTTTGAGTCTTACGGATAGCAAATGAGACTTTTTCGCAGTCTCAGCCGGAAGACGCTGACATCTCCGGGAAAGGTGCAGGCGACGATGTTAGTCACTGCATACTATCAGGCTTTGAGTCTTACGTATAGCAAATGATACCTTTACGCAGTCTCGGCCGGAAGACGCTAACATCTCCGGGGAAGGTGCAGATGATGATGTTAGTCGTCGCATGCTATCGGGCTTTGAGTCTTACGGATTGCAAATGAGACTTTTTCGCAGTCTCGGCCGGAAGAGGTTGGCATCTCTGGGGAAGGTGTCGATCACGATGTTAGTCACTGCATGCTATCAGGCTTTGAGTCTTACGGATAGCAAATGAGACTTTTTCGCAGTCTCAGCTGGAAGACGCTGACATCTCTGGGAAAGGTGCAGGTGACGATGTTAGTCACTGCATACTATCAGGCTTTGAGTCTTATGCATAGCAAATGAGACTTTTTCGCAGTCTCGGCCAGAAGATGCTGACATCTCCGAGAAAGGTGCAGGTGACGATGTTAGTCACTGCATGCTATCAGGCTTTGAGTCTTACGCATAGCAAATGAGACTTTTTTGCATTCTCGGCCGGAAGATGCTGACATCTCCAAGAAAGATGCAGGTGACGATGTTAGTCTCTGCGTGTCAACGGGATCGCTTGCCTCTGGCTGACAAAAGGTGCGGATAACGATAAGGTCTCTTCGCATGTCATCGAACTCACCGTCTTTGGATGGCAAAGGTGTAGATGACGACGTTAGTCTCTGTGTGTAAACAGGCTTGCTTGCCTCTGGCTGACAAAAGGTGCGGATAACCATAAGGTATCTCCACATGTCATTGAACTCACCATCTCTGGATGTCTAAGGTGCAGATGACGACGTTAGTTTCTGCATGTCAACGGGCTCGCTTGCCTCTGGCTGACAAAAGGTGCGGATAACCATACGGTATCTCCGCATGTCATCGGACTCGCCGAATCTAGATGACAAAGGTGCAGATGACAAAGGGTGTGTGCGGGTTACCGTCGGGTGTCTCCGCATGTCATTGGACTCTTGGATCACGGTAACAAAAGGTGGGGTGGTCGACAAAAGCGATGTTTTTACTCCTACGTATCCTCAATTTGAGATGAGAAACTCAGACCTACGTAGTTCTTGCTTTTGTGAGACTAAAATAGTCTCGGTGTTCTTTGCCTAAAATGCGAACATGCTTTAGTAAAGAAACAAATCCTCCAACTGATCAGAGCAACATATGATTTTGGTGAAAAACAATGTGTCTATTGGGGTAGGAGAGTATGCTGATGAAATTTTTTCATAACCATAAATGAGATTTTGGATGTTAGTTTCTCGTTTCTAAACGACCATTTAGGGAAACACCGGGTCCAACTTAAAATAGAAGAAAACCACTCAGAGTGTATAAACCTCACACAAGCAAGTGTTTCAACCTAATTCTGAACCATAGATATGCCATGACTTGATTTTGCAAATCATTTCCTATCGAATCAAAGATTACATGCATGATCATGGATCAACAGGACTTTTTCGAGAATGGTGTTTTTGGTGGGAAATTTGGATCCGAGTGTTTTGGCCTTTCCCTTTTCTGTTTTTGTTTAGTGTGGGGCGAGAAAGTCACCAGCGCACAGGATTTTTGTTGGCAATCAAAGGGAGAGAACCACTTCAAGTCGTGGTTTCCTTTCTTTTCTTGTTTGTTTGTGACAATTTTGTATTGTTCAAATATTGTCTGATCCAAAGACCTTTCTGTATATTTCTTTCATTTTCTTCCGATCTTCAATCGAGAATTTTTCTTTTTCTTTTGTTTTCTTCCGATCTTTGATCGGAAACTTTCTTTTTTCTTTTCTTTTGTTTTCTTCCGATCTTTGATCGGGAACTTTCTTTTTTTTCTTTTGTTTTTGAAGCGTGTTAGCAGCTCAACAGTGAGTGACCTTTCTTTCTTAGGAGACCCCACCGTTCCTTCTTTCGAGGGAAAGGATGGAAATTCTCATCTTGGGTCAAGGTTTATGGTGAGTTCGGATTTTGGCTCAAGGCTTGTAGAACGGCTGGACATGATGTATGTCAGGGTGTTGGTTTGGCCAGCGGTTCAGGGATAAAGGGGATGTCCCACATTATTTCCATGACACACATGCAACAATGATGATTAGGAAATTTTATGCAAAACTAGTCATGCATACACCAATGTGGACACTCGAGCATCAAGTTTTTATGGTCATGTGACACTAGGGCTCAAGATTCATTTTTCCTATTTAAGTCAACCTAGTGTTTCCAAAATATGTTCCTTTATCAATTCTTGCATTCTTCCGAGTCCATTTTAGGTGTTCGGGAAAATTTTCACAGCATTCACCCTTCAGGTGTATACACATTTTTTCAACAAAACCCTTTGTTTTGATTGGTGAATCTTTTTCAAAGAAAAGCTGGAAGTTATTTCTTTTCAAAAGCGTGCTGGCTTTTCAGCCAAAAGATATATTTTTTGTTCTTGTTTTTTTTTCCCAAAAGATTAAAAACAGCTTGTAACCTAGGCACGGCTGATGCCCGAGATCACATCTTTTTGAAAAAGGTGTGCGAACGAAAGTGCGCAAGACCTACACATTTTTTTTGTGTTTCAAACTAATCGTCGTAAAGTAAGTATGACCATATGCCCAATGGACATAATAATTGGAAGCAGATAATGTCATATCACAAGAGAAATAACAAAATAATAGAAGAACTAAAAGCATTAATAAAGGATAAATCACAAGTTTGGCGATCCCGGTTGTATGTCTCCACCTCCTCCAAGGAAGTGCGAAAATTCATCATCCCTCAGCTGCCCTTGTCTCTGTCTGAGGAATGACCATCCTTTGATGGCCTCGAAATGCTATTGATGTTCCACGCTCTAGAATCGGTGTTTGTCAAAGCCTGTGTCAGCTTGTGGGGCCACATTGGAATCCTCTTCAATGGTGCCCTTCCTGGACCACTTCGCGGGGAGCTTCTTCGTAGCCAATTCTAGGTTTCCTCCTAATAGTGCTTCTTTAACGTCTTGAGTCGAACGCTGATGACTTGTCGGTCACGGGCCTAGTACTTTTGCTTACCTTTGGCTTTGGACTTGGTCGCCTGCTAGTCGGCCATGGGTCGTAGGCAACGCTCCAGCCTTTGTAGATGAGCTGAGAGGCTCTGAAGGTGGCGGCGGTATGTCTGTTGCCCACTGCCGGCCATCCCCTGGCTGCTGTGGTGTCTCGCCCTGCGCTTGCCTAGGGGTGCAGTACTTCTTGATGAAAGCTCGGTTAGTAGGAGGCCTGATGACCTTGCTAGGGGCGATAGGCACTCCGTAGAACTGAAAAAGGCCCATAATCAGAGCTGGAAACCCCAGGACCCTGTTGGACTTCTCTGGGTCCATTGGGTATCTTGCGGGCGCAATCCCTACAAACAATAGATGACATCAGAAATCAGTTGAGCGATGTGCATACTTACCTATGTCATGATGGCATGACCCTGCTGGGGGGACAGACACCCTGTAGGACTGACAGAGGCCCATAATCAGAGCTGGAAACCCTAGGACCCTGTTGGACTTCTTCGGGTCCACTGGGTGTCTTGTGGGCGTGATCCTTGCAAACAATAGATGACATCAGAAATCAATTGAGCGATGTGCATACTTACCTATGTCACGATGTCATGACCTTGTTGGGGGGGACGAGCACCCTGTAGGACTGACAGAGGCCCGTAACTAGAGCTGGAAACCCTAGGGCCCTGTGGGACTCCTCCGGGTCCACTGGGTGTCTTGTGGGCACGATCCCTACAAATAGTGGATGGCATCAGAAATCAGTTGAGCAACGTGCATACTTACCTATGTCATGACGGCACAGACCAACTGATACTTCCGCAGAGGGAGATCGGCATTGTGGTCGTTGGACAGAATGTTGCTAAGTAGCAACGTCATCCATATCTGTGTAAGAGTGGTCATGTTGGTGCGCATGATCCACACTCGTCTCTTTGCAGCGGCACGGGTGAAATCTTGCCCCGGTATGCATAGTAACTGCGTGATAGCCTCCTCCTTTGGTTGTGCTCGCACAGTTGGCCCTCTTCCAGGATAAGGGGGTGGCCCAGGAACTGATAAAAGGAAAATATTGGCCCCTTAATCGAGAGCGCAAGTCTCGGTTAAGCATTAAGGGCGGAAGACATTGAGTTCTCTAAAGGTGCAGATGTAGAGCCCTATAAAAGCGAGGACGTGCAGCCCTCCAAAGGCGAGGACGTGTAGCCCTTTGAAGGCGAGGACGTGTAGTCCTCTGAAGGCGAGGGCGTGTAGCCCTCTGAAGGAAAGGACGTGTAGTCCTCTGAAGGCGAGGGTGTGTAGCCCTCTAAAGGCGAGAACGTGTAGTCCTCTAAAGGTGAGGGCGTGTAGTCCTTCGAAGGTCAGGATGTGTAGTTCTCTGAAGGTGAGGGCGTGTAGCCTTCTGATGCAATCCTACCCCGCAAGGGCATTGAATAGAAGACTCCAAGCAGATTGGGCCAGAGATTCAAGCGAAGGCCCTAGGGTTCTCATGAGCCTTAGGGTAGATTTCAAGCCAATGGGCTAAGTATGAGCCCGCTTATCTTTGTAAATATTAGAATAGGTTTTTCCTTCATTTGGGCCTTGTATTTTGGCTATTCTAGTAGTATAGGGTTTTTGCCTTGTATTTCGAGGTATTTTGAGTAGTCTTTGTTGTAGGGAATTTTTTGTATTTTCATGTATTTTGTCATGGGGGTGAGCTAAGCTATTATAGGGGGTGTGTAGCTAAGCTCTAGCTTCTCATCTCAATAAGGTGAGCTAAGCTATTAGAGATGTGTGTGTAGCTAAGCTCTAGCTTCTTTAGGAATCTTCTTAAGGAAGCTTCTCAACGAAGTGAGCTTAGTTATGAGAGGGGTGTGTGTAGCTAAGCTCTAGCTTCTCAAGGAAGTTTTCTTAAGGAAGTTTTCTCAAGAAAGCTTCTAAAGGAAGCTACCTAGTCCATAAATAGAAACATGTGCAACACTTGTTGTAACTTTGAGGAATGACAGTCTTGTGAGACACAACTCAAAGTTCAACTTCTCTCCCTTTTTCTTTCTTTAGTTTCGTGCTCCCCCCCTCTCTCTTTCTCTCCTTCTTTCTTTTTCTCCATTGAAGCATCCTCTCCAAGCTTCTTATCCAAGGCTCATCTTGGTGGTGAAGCTCCTTCTTCCATGGCTTATTCCCTAGTGGATGGCGCCTCCTCTCACCTCTTCTCCTTTGTCTTCCGCTGCATCTCCATGGTGGAAAATCACCATTGAAGCTCAAAGATCCAGCCTCCATAGAAGCCCCACAAGCAAGCTTCCATCAAGTGGTATCAGAGCACAAGAGCTTCAAGTAGGTGCTCCTAAAACCTCCATTAATTTTTTTGCTTTACCTTCTCTTCCATTGTTGCTTCTTCATTTTTCTCCATGTATCTCCTCACATGTCTTGTGCTAAATGTTGTTAACATGATTCTTTAGAGTTTCCACTGATTAAACTTGCTATAGAAGCCAGATTTGATTTTCTATGGTTCAAATTTCTTGTTCTTGTTATTGAACCATGAATTGTGTTGAGTTTAGGTTCCTTTGAGTTTTGTCTTGTTAATTTTTGTGGCTGAAACCTAAACCATAAAATTCTTACAAAAATATTAAAGTAGAAGAAAACCTCAAAAATCTAGAGTGACTTGTTTACCTATTGTAGTTTTGTCATAGAAGTCATGTCTAGTCATGAAACTTGTCACATAAGATTTCTTATGTTGTGCTGAATTTTATTTTCTTGTTTCTTTGTCTAACTCATTTGTTCATGAGTGTATGAAATTATTTTAGCTTATTATTTGATTTGAGTCAAATCTTTCAAGTTAATTAGTCCTTAATTAGTCTTTGATTGTGAACCTTTTCTTGAACTTTTAGGTTTCCTTATGATTGTGTCTATTGTGAATTTGAGTTTTGGTGATTGAATTGCTGGCTGAAATGTTGATCCTAAGTGAATATTGAACTTCTAAAACTGTGGTAAACAATCCTAGTGAGTTCAACATACATAGGAAGGTTGAAAGTAAGGCTAATGCAATCAATATACCATGCTTAAAAAAATCGTTGGTGCTGGCAGCTTGGACATACAAAGTTATAAAAATTACTGAGAATTGGTTACTTTCAATCTTGAGCTGAAATTTTTACTGAATTTTCTAGACATCTGGAAAAAAATATAAAAAAAGAACCAAGTGATTTGGATAACAGGAAAAAGTACTAAAAATCGCACAAGTTGGCAGAAAAATCAGTATCCAGGAAAAAACAAGTGAAAGGGAAGTGTGCTTGTTGTTTTGGCTCAAAATTTATTCTATAATTGGTGCCTATGTTATACCAATCTTAGTTCCAAAATTTCAATTAAAAATTACTGTGAAAAGAAGTGCCAAAGCTAGAGGTTTGTTGAGTCTTTTTTTTTTTTTGTTTTTTTACTCTACTCTAGAGCCATTCTAAGTTTCTCTTTGAGTCCTAGCTTGCTTCTATGTCCTTTTCATTGCTTTAATTGTTGAATAATCCTTGAAAAATTGTCTTGTTAAAACTCCATTGGTTTAGCTTTCATTTCATTTTTTTTGGTCTTTGGTTATTGCTTGTCTCTTTGTTTCCTTGTTTGTGGGGTGCCATATAGGCAATTGAAAAGAGGATTGGTGTCATCCCTTGAAGAATTTGAGTCAAGAAGCAAGGGGCCAACCACCTTAAGAGCTATTGGACTAAGAAGTACTCCAAATTGAGTGAATCACCAAAGAGAGAACAACCACCAAAATTGAGGACCGTTTTGTAATTTTGTAATTTGCAATTTACTTACCTTCATTGCTTTCATGTTTTGAAACAAAAAGGCCTTTCATTGGAAGTGTGTTGTGAGCCTCCAATAGGTTACCAAACTTCCATTTGTGTGTAATAATTTTAGGCAATTTTTCCTTAGGATAGTGAGTGTTTTGTTGGGAACCTTGAATGTGGTCATCCAAACACTCTTAGGATTCACCTAATTTACATTTCTTGCTTACTTTCATAGCTTATTTCCTTTACCTTCCATTGTCAAACCGCCTAGATAGCTTTCCTTTTACCAATTAGTTTTTTACCTTATCATTCACACCTCTTTTAGTGTTTATTTTGGCTAGTTTCAACCATAGTTTCTTTTACCTTTTTTTTTCAAACCTCCAACAAGAAAGAACCACAACTTAGGAACCAACATGAGTCATCATTCATCTAGTGTTAATGGCGAGGGTACTAGTCATAAAGACCCTTTATCTAGAATCTTAAATGAGTTGAGTTCCCTCAAGTTGTGGAAAGAAAAAAAAGAGAGAAAAGAAAAAAGAAAAAAAAAAGTGGAAGAAATAAGTCAAGATGAAAGAAAGAAAATAAGAGAAGAAGAAAGAAGAAAAATAATGAAAGAAATGAAAAGAGAAAAACATGCCTCCTATAGTAGTCATAACTCTTGCAAGAGCCTAAGTGAAGAACTTCGTGACTATTATGAAGGAAGGCATAGGTCACATCTTAGACCTCACTCCCATAGAAGAGAAAAGGAAAAAAAGCCTCAAGAGGCTAACATTGACCTCCCATACTTCCATGGGAAGGACAATGTAGAGGCTAACTTAGTTTGGGAAATAAGGGTAGAGCAATAACTTTAAAAGAAGTCTACGTCAAAATCTTATGGCTCTCACTCTTATCCAAAGAAATACCCAGGTCAAGGCATCTTAGGAGTGACACCTTCTAAGCCCAAAGATGATAAGGGGAAGACAATAGAAAAGCAAGCCCCTAAGGCTAGTATGCAAGAGAAAACTAGCTCTATAAAGTGCTTTAAATGTCTTGGAAGAGGACACATTATTTCTCAATGCCCCACCACAAAAACCATGATTATGAGGGGCCAAGACATTTATAGTAGCCAAGATAAGGCTACTACTTCACCTTCCTCTAGTGAAAGTGAAGAAGCAAAAGGGGAAGAATCTAGTGAAGAAATCTACCCCCAAGAAGAAGGACAACCATTAGTGGTTAAAGAGAAGTGTAAGGAGGGAAGTGTCTCTTGTTTTTTTTAGCTTTCATCTTCATTTCGTTCATTTTCGGTTTTCTTTTTATCCGTTTTTAACGAGCTTTAACCGATCATTTAAGCCATTATGTCGCCTAATAAATGATAAAATGAATTTCAACCGATCATTAGTATTGTAATATCGTTTAATCACTGTTAAAACAAAATCTAACCGATCGTTCACGCTGTAACCTCGGTTAAACAAAAAAAAAAGCAAAATAATAATAAAATAATCAAAATATCTTGAAAAATAATAATAAAATAATCGAAATATCTTTGAATAAAATAAATCAAAAAAATCAATCAGACGTTTTTCTTTGGAAGTTTCCTTGGATCAATTGACTAATAAGCAAAGTGAAACTAAGGCTAAAATCAACTCACAAATCAAGCTTTGTCCGCAAAAATCACTAAAAACCGTTTTAAGGTCTTAAACAGTCCTCTTTGCTTTTATCGGTTAACATGGATCATTCAAAAGCATGAAATCAACATGTAACTTTACTGCTTTTGCAAGAACTACGTAGGTCTGATTTCCTCATCGCAACTGAGGATAAGTAGGAGCAAAAGCCCCGTTTTTGTCGACCACCCCAAGAGATCGTTAATGATCCAACACCTTAATGTTTCTCTCCTTTCAAAAACAAGAGATCGTTAATGGTCCAATGCCTTAACATTTCTCTCCTTTCAAAAACAAGAGATTGTTAATGGTCCAACGCCTTAACGTTTCTCTCCTTTCAAAATCAAAAGATCGTTTAATTGTCCAACACCTTAAAAGACCTTTTGTTCAGTCAAAATATATCTTGCAAAAAAGATAAAAGCAACTTAACCAACGTTCAGTTCTTAAAGAACTACGTAGGTCTGATTTCCTTATCACAAATTGAGGAATACATAGGAGCAAGGGAAAGACCCTTGTCAACCACAAAAAGATAAAAAAATACAAAAAAGGCATAAAAAGACATAAAAAGCGTAAAAGAGAAAATAAAACAAATTGAAGTCATATTCGCACACTCGATTAAAGGTTGTCGTCCCTTGTGACGGACGCGTGGGGTGCTAATACCTTCCCCATGCGTAAATACAACTCCCGAACCTTTCACACTTAAAGTTCGTAGACCACACCTTTCCGGTTTTTCCGACGTTTTCCTTGAATTAACGTTGGTGGTGACTTCGCGCATTTTCCTCTCATGGAAGACGCACCCGTGAGCCCCGCATCGCCCTCCCGCCGAAGGGTAGGTTGCAACAGTACCTAACACATGCAACTAAAAAAGCAATGTGAATTTTCATGCTTTTTTTGTTTTTGTTTTGCATGAAAATAAAGGGTATGCAAAAACATGTTAGATGCATATGCATGGTGATGAAATGACTTATGCAAAATGCAATGCATGAATATGATAAGTGACAAATGCAAGAACGATATGTCCATTATGATGCCATTAAGAGATGCTTCTGTTGTGCTTGATATGAATGCATTTACGGACACGAGAGCCCAGAAAATCATCTCTTCTGACTTGCGCATTTGGGGGTGCAGTGCTCCATGTGTGCAGTTAAGAAGGTGATATGGACCTTCTGACTTCCCATGACAAAAGACGAGAAAAACATACAACGTGTGCGTGACGACATGATGCAGACGCGCAAAAGCACAACACAGGGATGTACACAGTATGGCAATATCGATAAATAATCATACAACAAAGGCGTACATGACATTTAGGTTATATGCATGGCAATGTTTAAAAGGCACGCAGCGTGTTCGCTTCATGCCCCTATTTTAGGGACCTAAACGGGAGGAACTAAAAGGCTTTTAGTGATAATTCCCATGGTGGTCATATCTCTCTTGATGGTTTCTAGAGGTATCATCCCCTTCGAAAAAACATATTGCGCCAGTAGGGACTACCAGCAACAATATGTTATCAAAGAGAAAAACTCTAGATAAGGGTTCACTGTTATCAAGCAAGTCAGAGACCCAGCATGACCACAAATTCAGCTCCACTCCTTTTGTTCCCATGGACCCAGGTATAGGGCCCCTTTTCAACTCACCGTGTGTACAAATAGTGTTGGTGTTTGTGTGCATCAAATGAATAAATATCTATCTCATGCATACATTTAAAAAAACACACTAAAAGCATCAAAGAGTTATATACAAGAACGTAAGAGAAATAAAAGGAAACCAACAAAAGAGGAAGTCATGATATTGCACGAGATTAGAAGGCCTAACTCTCTAAAAAAAATCCCCAGTGGAGTCCCCAACTGTCGCAACCTAGCCTTCGGCAGGAGGGCGGCGCGGGACTCACGAGTGCGTCTTCCAAGAAAGGAAAATGCACGGAGTCGCCACCAACATTTATTTAAGGAAAACGTCAGAAAAACCGGAAAGGTGTGGTCTATGAACTTTAATCGTGAAAGGTTCGGGAGTTTTTTTACGCACGGGGAAGGTATTAACACCCCACGCGTCCATCACAAGGGACAACGACAACAACCTTTAATCAAGTGTGCAAATATGACTTCAAAATGTTTTATTTTCCCTTTTTTATGTCTTTTTGTGTTTTTATGCTTTTTTTGTTTTTAATTATGGTGTGGTCGACAAGGGTGTTTCCCTTGCTCCTACGTATCCTCAATTGCAATGAGGAAATAAGACCTACATAGTTCTTTCAGAATTAAACGTTGGTTAAGTTGTTTTGATCTTTTTCTACAAGATCAATTTTAACCGAATAAAGGTCATTTAAGGCGTTGGACCATTAAACGATCTTTTGATTTGGTCGACAAAAGCAGGGCTTTTGCTCCTACGTATCCTCAATTGCGATGAGGAACTCAGACCTACGTAGTTCTTGCAAAAGTGGTAAAGTTATGGGTTTATTTTATGCTTTTGAACGGTCCATGTTAACCGATAAAAGCAAAGAGAACCATTTAAGGCGTTGGACCTTAAAACGGTTTTAAGTGACTTTTGCGGACAAAGCTTGATTTGTGAGTTGATTTTAGCCTTAGTTTCACTTTGGTTATTAGTCAATTCATTCAAGGAAACTTCCAAAGAAAAAACGTCCGATTGATTTTTTTGATTATTTTATTCAAATATATTTTGATTATTTTATTATTATTTTTTCAAGATATTTTGGTTATTTTATTATTGCTTTGCCTTTTTTATTTAATCGAGGTTACAGCGTGAACGATCGGTTAGATTTTGTTTTAACAGTGACTAAATGAGATTAAATAAATGGTTAAAAGCTCATTAAAGTGGAAGAAAAGAAAACTGAAAGTATGCGAAATGAAAGTGAAAGTACACAAAACAAGTAGGGACCACTAAGGGTGCATAGAATGAATTGAAATATTCAATTTTGGGAACTTACCGGTTGAAGACCGAAGAACGACGAAGAACGGTGAAGAAAGATGAAGAACGATGAAGAATTTCCACAGAATCGCTTACGGAAACGCCTCGGAAGCATTACGGAAGCACCTCGGCTTGGATTTTCTTCACGAAAATACATTTTTTCACCCAAAACAGCTGAAATGCATAGCCAAGGGGTCCAGAATATTTTTGAAACAGCCACCCTCCCCTATTTATAGGGAAAAAGGGAGGTGCTTGCCGCACAGAGGCTTCTTGAGGAAGATTTCTAAGCCCACGCTAATTACTAAGTTCACCCCCCTTTTCGTACTTTACGGAGAAGCCTTATGGAAGTGTTTCGGATTTAATTTTCATCTTTTTTTTCTCTTCCCTTTCACCAATATTAAGTGAAATATGTCTACCCAAGGTTTTCAGAAATTTTACAGAAGCATTACGGAAGCCACGGAAGCCTCGGAAACCATTTTTCAACAAAATGTGGAGGAGCTTGCCGCCAAGTTGCTTCCTCCTTAAGCAATCCAACTCCCAAAATGTCCTGGAAGGATTATATTCAAATTTCTATTTACACCCCTATCTTGATAAGTTCACCCCCCATTTTTGTGTTTTTGGTTGTTTTCTTTCCAAAATCTCATGAAACTTTATGGATTCCCCCACAATGAGTGTTAAGCCTTCCGAAGCGATCAACAATGGTCCTCGGATGAAATTAGAGTGTAACAGTTTATTTACACACACCCCACTTTGCTAAATACACTCCCGTTTTCATGTTTTTGATCGGTTTTGTCCCAAAATATCTCGGAACTTTATGGATTCCACAACGATGGGTGTTGAACATTTTGAGGTGGTCAAACAAAGGTCGCATGCCGACAAACAATGGTCCCCAGACGAAATTAGGGTATGACAAGAGAACATTCGTTTTAGCATCAGGAACTTATTAGGAAGACCAACGCGTTCTCTACTTGTTTTTACACAACATTTCTCTTGCGTGATTTTCTTTCTTTTTGCATAGATAGTTTACATACTTGCTCATAACCACAATCATCTTTTCATACCAGACACCTATTTACCGAAATAGCTTGCCAAATAACACAAGTTCCCTGAGAGTTCGATACTTGGCTCTTATCGTTGTATACTACTTGTGCGATTTGGTACACTTGTCGGCCGCGAACAGAGAGAATCATCCACATGAAGCGTGGTTCAAGGAAAATTTGTCCCAAATTTGGGGGAGTAATTATACGGTTAATTTGTTCCAAATTTGGGGAAGGCACTGGGTAAGAATTGAAATGGTCAAAGTAAAGAGCATACACACACTATTTTTGTATACACACATAATGTCTTTGTATATATTGTGTTAAAAAAAACCATGAAATTAATAAGTGTGTATGTTGCAAAATAATGAAATGAAGCTGAGTGCCTAAATAAAAGGCAAGTATGGGGAGTGAATGAATGAAAAAGTGAAGGTTTATCTATGGATGAATGCTCTCTTAGAACCTAAGCTTTTGAATCCTAGAAAAACCATGATTTTGTTCGCAGCCTAACCCCATTACAAGCCTAGAAAGTCCTTTGGATTCATTTTGTGTTCATTGCTGTATGATATGAGATGAAATGGAAAGGTTGGGACTTGTGTTAGTTTTTTATGATGGAATGAGCCTAAACACTTGAGCTTGAGTGAAACAATGACTGTGAGGTTTTGGTTGATGATCCTTCCTTGATTTCTGCCATCCTTACTAGCTTATTTCAGTTGTGGCTCTAATGTGTATGTTCCTATCTTTGAAAAGCTGCATGTTTATGAAAAGCATTTGATTGAAGCAGTCCATGATATTCAGTTCATATGGTTGAATTTATTTGTGAAGCAAGCACCATTTTGAGTGATCACTATAGCTTGTCACTTGAGGACAAGTGAACTGTTCTTTCTTTGCTTGAGGACAAGCAAAACTGTAAATTTGGGGGAGTTTGTTAGTCGTCTTATACGACTAACTTTTGTATAGAAAACATTTTCCAAAACATGTATAGTGCCCCCAATTTATGGTTATTTTGAAGTGATTTTGTAAATAAATATTGTTTTATTGTTAAAGTTGTCTCTAGAATATTTCCATTGGATTTAATGATGAAATATGTGCAATTTCAGGTGAAAAAGAGGCTAAGTCAAGAAGTGCTAAAAGTGACGGTTGAGCTTAGCTCATCAGTGGGGCTAAGCATGCATCCATCGCTAAGCGCAGCTTCAGCGTGCTTAGCACGACAGCAGAATCTGGCAGAGCATCAATATCAGGGCCGCACACTAAGCGCGAGATCAGTTCGCTAAGCATAGCAGTTGTCTTCAGCTAGGCTCAGTGCACGACTGGCGCTAAGCTCAATTCCACTTACTCGCGCTAAGCGCGAGGGTGGCGCTAAGTGCAACATCGCGGCTTTAGAGCCTATTTAAAGCCTGTTATGTGTAGAATTAGGGTAGGCAGATGATTTGCATAAAATTCCAGAGCGCACCACAGGGCCTATTTTGGGAAAAGAGCTCTGGAGGCAGCAAGAGGAGCATCTTTTGCAGAGATACCTAGGTTTTGTAATCTCATTATTGTTAGGGTTTTTCTGTAATGGCTGGCTAAACACCCTTGTTGGGGATTTCTAAAGAATAGTTGATGTAATTACTTTAATATCTAATTGATTGTGTTTCTTGTGTTTAATGCTTCTTTCAGTGCTTAAATTCTGTATGCTCTTGGTCTGATCAACCATTTGTGTGCATGGTTAGGTGCCTTAGAACTTGAATGAAGTAGGATTGAAACTTAGTCTTAAATGAAGGATCTGCGGATTAAGTTTTGGTTTCAAATATGTTGTTACAATAATGCTGTTTAGTCTAAGTCTAGTCCAACAAGAGGGATTTGAGGACAAAGCTTAGGCTAAATTAGTCTAAACTTTCGTAAGCTATTTAAGCTGAGTCTAGTCCAACAAGAGGGATATGAAGATGAAGCTCTGTTTAAGTTAGTTTAAACCTAGGAGGGCTGTCTAAATTGAGCCTAGTCCAACAAGAGGTGTCTGAGGACAAAGCTTGGATTGATTTAATCTAACAAGGGATCGAGGTTTAGTAATTTAGGCTACAACATAGAACACAAAAGCATTATTGATTAGAGAAACATCTTTATATGCATTAGCTGGTTTGTTAGAAAGACTGATATGTCATGATATGTCATTATTTTCTCCTATTTCTTAACCCTTTTTGTCACCAATTTAATTACTGATTAACTCTAATTGTCAAATTTATTATTCAGCTTTATCAATTGGGCCCATTTGACTAATTTGGTGTTTTTAATTCAATTTCAGGATAATTATAAGCAATTGGGCTGAGCCAGATTGGACTAGAAGAGAGCAAACAATTTTATTAGATTTCGTCTAATTTCATTTTATTGCGTTCAATTTTTATTTCGTTTTAGGCCAAAATAATGTAATCAGGTCCAGTGACTTTGAGTGCCCTTTAAAAATAGCACAGCCTTGGGATTCGAGAGGATTCTATTCTTCAGTAGAGAATACCCAAGCTGAGTGCATGGAGTTTTAGGGTTTTACGTTTCTTGCTTTGTATTACTGTTCACGTGAATGCATTTTCCATTTTTCTGCTTTCAATTGCAATTTCGTTTTTATTCCTTCTTTTGCCTTTAGTTTCATTTTCGTTTTCTGCTACTAGTTTCATTTTCGTTTTCTACCTCTAGCTTCATTTACATTTTCTACTTTTAGCTTTATTTATGTTTTCTGCTTTTAGTTTCATTTTTGTTTTCTGCTTTTGTTGAATTTATGGAAGGCTAAATTTCTAGTGTTGTTTCCTTCTGAGGATGAAGCATAACTCTCTTTGAGGTTCTGTTTTTAATGTTGCTTTCCTATCGGTTTTCCCTTCACCAATTAACCCATATTCGTTACTATTAATCTATGGACGCTTCGCGTTCGATTAATTGCCTCTGTGCTTAAGTTACGTTCATGCTTAATGAACGAGGGATTAGTTGGTGTATGTGTTGCTTAATCACATATTGATAACCCTAAGTTGATTTTCGCTTAGTAAATTAAATCAGGTTTGGATTAAGTGGTTAACTGTTAGGGGTGAAATCCTCATAACCTAGGATTAGAGAATGGCTTTTGAATCAAGAGGATACAACACATTTTTAATACTGTTAATTTTCTATTCCAGTCTGCTTGTTCTTTAATTCACAAAACAAACAACCCCCCCCCCATTTGTTACTGTTATAGCAAAGCATATTATGAACATTTGGTTAGTCATTGCTCGTTGGGAGACGACCTAGGATCACTTCCTAGTTACTACAATCTAATGTTTATTTGATTCGGGTATGGCCTCGATCAAATTTGGCGCCGTTGCCAGGGAGCAATGGTCCAAAAGTTCATAATAGCTAGTGATTCGTGTTTTATGTTTAGTTGTTTTACATTTAATTCTTTTGTTTAGTGTGTTCGTGTTGTGTTAGTGTTGTATTAGTGTGTTGGGTTAGTGCGTTGTTCTGTTTTATTTGATGTTCTATTTTGCAATTTAGTAGACCCCTTGTTCAGCGCTTCCCCTGTTTCAGTTTTATGTTTTGCTATGAATAGTGCTTAGTGACAGAATTAGAGACTGATATTGTGTTACTGTTCACACTGCATTACATAGCGACTGAATTAGCGATTTTTGTTTTGATAGTTAGGGTTGTTATTTTTGGCTGAATTTTGGTGTGGTAGGTTCTTTTGTCTCATATTTTGTGTGAAAAATACCAGGAACACTTGGTGTGGCTGGATTTGAGAGATTCAAAAAAATTTGAGAACTTGTGTTTAGCAAAACTTCAAATGACCATAACTTTTGCTCCGGGTATCAAAATGACTATTATTATATATGTATTTGGGGCAGAAAAACATTTCCCATACCGTGGCAACCTAGGTTGAGGTCTCTAACTAGCCAAAATCGCCTGTTTACTAGTTTTTCTTTTTCAAGTTTTATTGTTCAAAAATTTTTTTAGGCAGTTTCCATAGTAAGACTTTGAATTTTTGTCTGAAAATTTTTTAGCTATCTTTTCATGATTTTAGGGTGTTGCTCACAAAATTTCATCTCATTTGGATAACTTTTGAGTATAGCTATAGTTTTAACCCACCTCTTTTGCCTTGTTTGAGAAACACATGAACTGCTGCATATAGTGCATGACTAGAGGCAATCCAGGTGACTTACAAACCTTTGATCTTGAAATAGATAGAACATTTCATAGATTAGTTAGGCATAGTGTGCATCTTGATTACCCTGAACATTTTGTGCCTTTTGAGCATCCCGAGCATTCTGTTACTGGTGAGTCTGAGCATTTTGTGGTTGGTAATTTTGAACATCCTGCTTTTGAGCATCCTGATTTTGAGCATTCTGATTGTGAACATTCTGAAAATATGGCTCAACCTCCACCTCGTGAGAGGACTCTAAGGGAAATGGCTGCACCTGATTTCACTTATGAAAGCTTGTGCATTCAATACCCTGATGAGGATGTCCCATATGTTCTTAAAATTGGACTGATACACTTATTGCCCAAGTTTCATGGTCTTGCAGGTGAAGACCCTCATAAACATTTGAAAGAATTCCATATTGTCTGCTCCACCATGAAACCTCCAGATGTCCAAGAAGATCACATCTTTCTGAAGGCCTTTCCTCATTCTTTGGAGGGAGTGGCAAAAGATTGGCTATACTACCTTGCTCCAAGGTCCATTACGAGCTGGGATGACCTAAAGAGAGTGTTCTTAGAGAAATTTTTCCCTGCTTCTAGGACCACTGCCATCAGGAAGGATATTTCAGGCATCAGGCAACTCAGTGGAGAAAGCCTATATGAATACTGGGAAAAATTCAAAAATTATGCGCCAGTTGCCCTCACCACCAGATTTCTTAGCAACTTCTTCTCCAATGTTTTTATGAAGGACTTAGTAACATGGAGAGAAGTATGATTGATGCTGCCAGTGGTGGAGCCCTTGGAGACATGACCCCTGCTGAAGCCAGGAATTTAATTGAGAAGATGACCTCCAACTCCCAACAATTTAGTGCCAGAAATGATGCTATTGTCATTAGAGGAGTGCATGAAGTAGCCACGAATTCATCTTCATCAGTTGAAACTAAGAAGCTTGAAGGTAAACTAGATGCCTTGGTTAACTTGGTAAACCAGCTGGCCTTGAATCAGAAATTTGTACCTATCGCAAGAGTCTGTGGTTTATCCTCCTCTTCCGACCACCATATAGACCTTTGCCCTTCTATGCAGCAATCTGGAGCAATTGAGCAGCCTGAAGCTTATGCTGCAAACATTTACAATAGACCTCCTCATCCTCAGCAGCAAAATCAACCATAGCAGAACAATTATGACCTCTCTAGCAACAAATGCAATCTCGGATGGAGGAATCACCCTAATCTCATATGGTCTAGCCCTCAACAACAGCAACAACAACCTGCTCCTTCCTTCCAAAATGTTGCTGGTCCAAGCAGGCCATACATTCCTCCTCCAATGCAACAACAACAATAGCAACAACAGCAACAACAACAGAGACAACAATCAACTGAGGCCCCTTCTCAACCTTCCTTAGAGGAGTTAGTAAGGCAAATGACAATACAAAATATGCAGTTTCAGCAAGAGACAAGAGCCTCCATTCAGAGTTTGACCAATCAGATGGGGCAGATGGCCACTCAGTTGAACCAAGCTCAATCCCTAAACTCTGACAAGCTTCCTTCTCAAGCTGTGCAGAATCCTAGAAACGTGAGTGCCATCACTTTAAGGTATGGTAAGCAGACTGAAGTGCCTATCCCAATAGTAGAACCTGCACCTGAAAGAGAGAATGAGATAGATGCACAAAAGAGACAGCCTCCTGACCATGCAGGACCTTCTTCTAGCAATTCTGATGTACGACAACCTCCTATTCCTCTTCCATTTCCACCTAGAGCAATTCCTAACAGATTCTTAACCCTTTTTCTCACCAATTTAATTATTGATTAACTCTAATTGTCAAATTTATTATTCCGTTTTATCAATTGGGCCCATTTTACTAATTTGGTGTTTTTAATTCAATTTTAGGATAATTATAAGCAATTGGGCTGAGCCAGATTGGACTTGAAGAGAGTAGACAATTTTATTAGATTTCATCTAATTTCATTTTATTGCATTTAGTTTTTATTTCGTTTTAGGCCAAAATAATGTAATCAGGCCCAGTGACTTTGAGTGCCCTTTAAAAATAGCACAGCCTTGGGATTCGAGAGGATTCTATTTTTCAGTAGAGAATACCCAAGCTGAGTGCATGGAGTTATAGGGTTTTACGTTTTTAGCTTTATATTACTGTTCACGTGAATGCATTTTCCATTTTTCTGCTTTCAATTGCAATTTCGTTTTTAGTCCTTCTTCTGCCTTTAGTTTCATTTTCGTTTTCTGCTTCTAGTTTCATTTTCGTTTTCTGTCTTTAGCTTCATTTACATTTTCTTCTTTTAGCTTCATTTACGTTTTCTGCTTTTAGTTTCATTTTTGTTTTCTGCTTTTGTTAAATTTATGGAAGGCTAAATTTCTAGTGTTGTCTCCTTCTGAGGATGAAGCATAACTCTCTTTGAGGTTCTATTTTTAATGTTGCTCTCCTATCGGTTTTCCCTTCACCAATTAACCCATATTCGTTACTATTAATCTATGCACTTCGTGTTCGATTAATTGCCTTTGTGCTTAAGTTACGTTCATGCTTAATGAACGAGGGATTAATTGGTGTATGTGTTGCTTAATCACATATTGACAACCCTAAGTTGATTTTCGCTTAGTAAATTAAATTAGGATTGGATTAAGTGGTTAACTGTTAGGGGTGAAATCCTCATAACCTAGGATAAGAGAATGGCTTCTGAATCAAGAGGATACAACACATTTTTAATACTGTTAATTTTCTATTCCAGTATGCTTGTTCTTTAATTCACAAAACTAACAACCCCCCCCCCCCCCCCCCCCATTTGTTACTGTTATAGCAATGCATATGATGAACATTTGGTTAGTCATTGCTCGTTGGGAGACGACCTAGGATCACTTCCTAGTTACTGCAATCTAATGTTTATTTGATTCGGGTACGACCTCGATCAAAGACCCAACACCTTTACCTATTGTTGTCAGTCTTACTTGCATTTTTACTGTGTTTAGCCTAGACTTACTTTAATTATGTTCTAAATCTTCAATTATCAATATTTCTTTCAGCAATTACTTATTTCTGAATTTAACACTGTCTAAGATTAGTTCCCTGAGTTCGATACTTGGATTCATCTATTTTAATTTTAAATACTTGATGATCCGGTGCACTTTCCGGCAAACCGGATTTCCCTTGAACATATTTGTATAAAGAAAAAGTGGACCAAAAAGTAACTACAGGGGAAATCCAACAATATGCGTTGGGCGCGTGCTGGCATGGACGAACTCTCTTCAGGCTTATCCTTAATCGCTAAGCCACTGCTGTCTCGCTTAGCGGTTTGGTCTCGCTAAGCTCATGGTTCTGGCTTAGCGAGACAACAACTTTTGCACCTTCATAATTTTCTCCTTTTTACCTGAAATTGAGGTGAAATATACATTAAATTCATAAGGAAGGCTTCTATTGAGCACATATGAAAACTAAACTATAAATATTTACAATCCTACCAAAAATAACCATAAATTGGGAGATTTATATACATTTTGGAAAACTTTTTTATACAAAAGTTATTCGTAAAAGATGGCTAACAGTACCACATTGCATTTAAGAGTTGAGTCAAGTGCATGCATCATTCTAAGCATAATTGATTTGAATTATGGAAAAGTTGATGACAAGTTTGTTAAGTGTATGTTGAACTGATGGATTATTGAGAATGATTGTGGTTATTGTTATTGTTTTATTTTTAATCATTGTCATTTTTTTCTTGTTGAACTTTTATAATAAACTCACCCTTGCAATTATGTACCGTGTGGTTGGTGCCTGTGATAATCTTGAACCTTCATTTGTGGGAGCATATGAGCGACAGTTGGTGTCTTTGGAGGGAAGTCCTTTGTTGGATCATATACCCATCTTACTAAAGAATCACATACCCACCTTATGTGATTCCAACAATTATGCCCATTAGTAAGAATACCCGAAATCAAATATAGTCACATCAAGATGCTACTTTTCCCTTTTCATTAGGGGGAAGTGCACTTGAATGGGTCAATTTTCAACCACACCATAGTCTGACCTCATGGGAGAAAATAAAAGATGAGCTCTTCAAAAAATTCTTTTTGGAATAAAAAATCAAAGCTATCAAGGAAAGGATGATTAGCTTCCGACCAATGGCATCTGAGTCTCTTTTTGATGCATGGGAGAGGTATAAAGCTTTACTTAGGAGTTGTCGTTGCCACAGTTACTCTGATTGCACCCAAATCTCCATGTTTATAAAAGGAACAACTGATAAATATAGAAGAATGATAAACGCTTCAGCAGGAGGATACCATGTCAATGGAATCACGACCAAAGTAAAGAAAATTATAGAAGACATAACAGCTAGTGAACGAGGCCCAAAAAAGTATGGAGTTAGTACCACTTTTAACATTTCTGATTTAATTCCTTTTTCAAGTGGAGCTGATGCTGAGGAGGAGGAACCAACATATTTGAGCTCAAATTCTTTTCAAGAGAGAGGGGATGATGCAATCCTCTCTAGGAAGGGACCAGTCACCAGAGCCATGAGCAAGAGGCTCCAAGGGGATTAAGCTAGAGCTGCTAAAGAAGGCCCTAGGGTTCTCATGAACCTCAGGGTAGATTTCTAAGCCCATAGGTGAAGGTTTGGTCCACTTTTCTTTGTAAATATTAGAATAGGTTTTCCTTCTTTTGGGCCTTGTATTTTGGCCATTTTAGGTTTGTAGGGTACCTTACAAATTAAGGGTACAAGTTAACGGTACCTTAGTAGTATAGAGTTTTAGCCTTGTATTTGAGGACATTTTGAGTAGTCTTTGTAGTAGGGACTTTTTTGTATTTTCATATATTTTGGCATGTGGGTGACCTTAGCTATCGGAGGGGGTGTGAGTAGCCCCCTCTAGCTTCTCAACGAAGCTTTCTCCCTTGCTTCCCTAGGAAGCTACCTGCCTTGCTTCTCAAGGAAGCTTCCTATTGTATTTTCATTTATTTTGGCATGGGGGTGAGCTTAGCTATTGGAGGGGTGTGAGTAGCCCCCCTCTAGCTTCTCAAGGAAGCTTTCTTCCTCTAGCTTCCCAAGGAAGCTACCCTCTAACTTCTCAAGGAAGTTTCCCATGTGCTAGGCTATAAATAGAAACATGTGTAACACTTGTCATAACTTTGATGAATGAGAAACTTGTGAGACACACTTTTAAAGTTCAACTTCTCTCCATATTCTCCTTCAATTTCAACGCCACTCTTTCTCTCTTTCTCCCATTCTCTTCCTCCATTGAAACTTCCTCTCTAAGTTTCTTATCCAAGGCACTCTCTTGGTGGTGAAGCTTCTCCTTCCATGGCATTCTCTAATGGATGGTGCCTCCTTTCACCTATTCTCCTTTATCTTCCGCCACAACTCCATGGCTAAAAATCACCATTGAAGGACCTTATTGAAGCTCAAAGATTCGACCTCCATAGAAACTTCTCAAGCAAGCTTCCATCATGCATGATCATAATCAATTACACAAGTGTTTGTAGCTTGTAGAGATGTTTCCTATATCGATTTAATTATTACAAGCTAATAGTAATTGATTACATAGTTCAGATGTGACAATGATTGGTTTTTTAGAAGTCTCTGGTTTAATCGATTACCAGGTGATATAATTGATTACTTCTCTCTTAAAAAGTGTTTCAGAAGTGATCAAGAACACTATAATAAATTGCATCAAGAATCTAATCAATTACATTGTTCTTGAAAGTTTTCCAGTTTTTGGGAAGAACACTTTCATTGATTGAAATGATAATATAATCAATTACTTCTTTGAAATAATCAATTATGTTGTATATTTAATTGATTACGAGTGGTTATAACTATTTTCTCTATAGATAGCCTCCTTGTGTTCTCATTTAAGTGCATGAAAAATAAGTGAGAAATTAGTATGAGTTGAAGTGAGTGATAAAGAAGAGAAGATAAAGTGCTTAGATACAGTGTGACTCACAACATCTAATCTTTGATTACGAAGATCTCATTGTGAAAAGTGAGTTGTGAATTTCAAGCAAGGATCTTGTGTATGATTGATCAGGCTATGTCTTTCTTTGACTCTACCTTTCATGTGGTTTACACATTGTTAGTATATCCATGAATTTCTGAAGGCATGCCATAATAGGTTTTTCTAGTTTGGGCTAAGGGTAGATTTCTCTTAGGATCTTATTCACAGAGGACCCTAGGGTTGGGTACCCGTTAGTCGTCTTATACGAATAACTTTTGTATAGAAAACATTTTTCAAAACTTGTATAGTCCCCAATTTATTGTTATTTTGTAGTGATTTTTGTAAATAGATCTTGTTTTATGGTTTAAGCTGTCTCAAGAATATGTCCATTTGATTTAATGATGAAATATGCACAATTTTAGGTGAAAATGAGGCTAAGTTATGAAGTGCTAAAAGTGACAGTTGAGCTTAGCTCATTAGTGGGCTAAGCACACATCCACTGCTACGCGTGACAAACAAATCTGGTAGGGCATCAATATCAAGGTCGTGCGCTAAGCGCGAGATGAGTGCGCTAAGCATAACAATTCTCTTCAGCTTGGCTCGACACACGACTGGCGCTAAACTAAAATGCACTTACTCGCGCTTAGTGCGAGGGTGGCGCTAAGCGCAATGTCGCGAATTCAAAGCCTATTTAAAGCCTGTCTTGTGCAGAATTAGGATACAAAACTTTTACAACAGATTTTTACAACATTCCAGAGCACACCACAATGCCTATTTTAGGAAAAGAGCTCCAGAGGCAGCAAGAGGAGCAACTTTTGTAGAGATACCTAGGTTTTGTAAGCTTATTATTGTTAGGGTTTTGTCTGTAATGGCTGGCTAAACACCCTTGTTGGGGATTTCTAATGAACAATTGATGTAATTAATTTCATATCTACTTGATTTTTTTTCTTGTGTTTAATGCTTCTTTAGTGCTTAAATTTTGTTTGCTCTTGGTTTGATCAACCATTTGTGTGCTTAGTTAGGTGATTTAACATTGGGAAATGTATTGTTGCCTTAGAACTTGAATGAAGTAGAATTGAAACTTAGTCTTACAAGAGGGATCTGCGGATTAAGTTTTGGTTTTAAGTATGTTGTTACAATAATGGTGTTTGGTCTAAGTCTAGTCCAACAAGAAGGATCTGAGGACAAAGCTTAGGCTAAATTAGGCTAAACTTTTGTAAGCTATTTAAGCTAAGTCTAGTCCAACAAGAGGGATCTGAGGATGAAGCTTAGTTTAAGTTAGTCTAAACCTAGGAGGGCTATCTAAGTTGAGCCTAGTCCAATAAGAGGGATCTGAGGACGAAGCTTCGATTGATTCAATCCAACTAGGGATCAAGGTTTAGTAATTTAGGCTATAACATATAACACAAAAGCATAATTGATTAGAGAAACATCCTTATATGCATCAGCTGGTCTGTTAGAAAGACCCAACACTTCTACCTACTGCTGTCAATTTTACTTGCATTTTTACTGTTTTTATCCTAGACCTAGTTTAATTCTATTTTAAACCATCAATTATCAATGTTTCTTTCAACAATGCCTTACTTCTGAATTTAACCCGGTCTTAGAATAGTTTCCTTGAGTTCGATACTCGGATTCATCCATTTTAATTTTTAAATACTTGAGGATCCGGTGCACTTTCCGACAAACCGGGTTTCCCTTGAATATATTTGTACGAACAAAAAGTGGAACAAAAAGTAACCGCTGGGGAAATCCAACAGTACCTTAGTCTTTTTTTCTGGGGTAGGAATTGAGATTGCTTGTAAGAATTCTATATGCGTAGTGAAAATCGAATTCAGCTTGGATTAGATAACTGAATTAGCTTATCTTGAGATAGAGAGTGAACTAGTATAAAAATTGGTGTACTTCTTCTCCTGATCTTATTTTTCTTTCTCATTCTAGTCTTGATCAATTTACTGAAGGTTAAAGAAAATATCTTTTTGAAGAAACAACCTTTAACAAAGGATTTTGTGTAAAGGGTGATTGACTAAATAATGGTTTATCAAAAGTTTGTGATACGATACGTGGAAAAGAAGTTTTTTTTTAACTCTAATTTTAAAAAGTCTGTTTTGATTTAGAAACAAGTTCACCCCCCCTCTTGGTTTGTGGCCTCCATCATCTTTTTCAATTTGGTGGCCAAAGCAAGAAAATGGAGGCACGATTTCAGCCATGAACTACCCTTACCTTTGATGAAAAAGAAAATGGAAGAGAGTTGAGGTGAAATATGTACCATAACAATAATGCTTCCTCCTTCTCATGGTGCTTTCGGTTAGGCCTCTACAACATTGGTGGAGCTTATTTTTCTTTCTGTCCAAGTGTTGCAGAGAAATGGTGAAGTGAAGATGGAAGAAAGGAAAAAACGTGAAGTGAAGTGTGTGAGTGAGTGGGTGATCCACGAGGTTTAGGGAGAGAATAAGTGGTGGTAGTTGGTTTATAGGTGATTTGTCTTTGGTTTAAGGTAATGTGGTGAGTTGTTGTTGGTTGATATGAGTGGTGATTATGGTTAATTGAAACCATGTGTCATAGTTTAGGGAAATTTCATGTATCAGGTGTAAACAAATTAGGGATTAGGATTTAGGCACACCAAGTTTAATTTACATGAAGACGACAAGATATTCGTAGCATCTACTAGCAAGGATCGATGGTAGTACGATGGAGTGGGTTGCATCCACCATAAATAGTACTCAAAGATCTAAATATGCTCCTCAAGGTTGTCTACAATCATCAGTGTATAGCAAAGATACCCTAGGAAGTTATCCACACCTCTGACCATGTCAGATATCCACCTCCCCCAAGCACACTCAACCTCGAGATGGAGCATCGGCTCCTCGTTTTCCATCTGATCCTAAAGATAAAATAAGGATAAATCTTCTCATTTCATCAAACAACACACAAAAGACTTAACAATTCATACAAAAGCTACTAACCATGGCAACGTGGTTGTCTATCGATTCTCACTCGCACCCTAATCGTTTCCATTACTAACACTATAAGTATTTCTCACTAGCCATGTAGGCTTTTTTCTGTTTTCTATCCTTCTTTCCTTTCTTTTAAGCAAGGTGTTTTCTAAGGTAGATAGGACATTCATATTTGATGTGACCTTGCTTCCCACATTTGAAGCATGTGAAGGTGTTGTTGTTACTTTCTATCTTCTTTGAAGGTTTAGAGAATTTTCTGTCTTTGGATCTTTTGATAAATTTCCAAACTTCTTCACCATCAAGCTTAAATTTTCTGAATTTTCATCATTACCAGAGCTATTTTTGCATTGATCCTTTGAAGAAATAACTTTGAGTAAATTTCCTTTTCTTTTCTTTTGTGTTTCTTCTGCATGAGGTTGTTGAATCAACTCATGTTCATATGCAAGCAATTTTTGTAGAAGCAAGCTTCATGATGATGAATCAAGTATGAATCAAATAGTTTTGATGATGACAAAAAGCACAAAAGAATGATTTCAAGATTGAGTCAACAAGTTCAAGATCAAGATTAATTTCAAAATTCAAGAAAAGACATCAAGAAGAATTAAGATTCAAGAGAAGATGAATTCAAGATTCAAGAGAAGAAATCAAGAAGCAACAAGTCAAGACTTCACAAGGAAAGTATTGAAAACGATTTTTCAAAAACCAAACATAGCATAGTTTTGTTTTACAAAAGAGTTTTCTCAAATTTTTCTAAGTTACCAGAGTATTTACTCTCTGGTAATCGATTACCAGTTTCCTGTAAACGATTACTAGTGATAAAATTTGATTTCAAAAAGTTTTTAATTGAATTTGCAACGTTCCAAATAATTTTTAAATGGCGTAATCGATTACAATATATTGGAAATCGATTACCAGTGTATCTGAACGTTGAAATACAAATTCAATTGTGAAGAGTCACATCTTTTCATAAAATGCATTGTGTAATCAATTAAATGGTTATGGTAATCGATTACCAGTGACAAGTTTTGAATAAAAGGTCAAGAGATGTAACTCTTGATATGATTTTCTCAAGGTTATAACTCTTCCAATGGTTTTCTTGACCAGATATGAATAGTCTATAAAAGCAAGACCTTAACTTGCATTAAAGAGAACTTCTTGAACAACTTTTGAGAAATCTTGAAACCTTTACAACCTTTACAATTCTTTAAGAATTCTTTCCTACTCATCTTTCTTCTTCTTCCTTTGCCAAAAAGCTTTCTAAGTTTTATGTTTTCTAAACCTTGTTCTTCTGCAAGTGAAAATTCTGAAGAAAACAAAAGTGTGCTATATCTTTTCATTCTCTTCTCTCTTTGCCAAAAAAATTCAACAAGGACTAATAATCGCCTAAATTCTTTTTGTGTATCTCTTCTCCCTTTTCCAAAAGAACAAGGGACTAACCGCCTGAATTCTTTTGTGTCTCCCTTATCCCTTTCCAAGAGAATTCAAAGGACTAACCGCCTGAGAATTCTGTTGATTCTTCCCTTTCCCTTAAACAAAAGATTTCAAAGGACTAACCGCCTGAGATATCTTTTGTTTCCCCTTACAAAGATTCAAAGGACTAACCGCCTGAGAATCCTTTGTCTTAACACATTGGAGGGTACATCCTTTGTGGTACAAGTAGAGGGTACATCTACTTGGGTTGTTGTAACTGAGAACAAGAGAGGGTACATCTCTTGTGGATCAGTTCAAGTGGAGGGTACATCTACTTGGTTGTTCAAAGAGAACAAGGGAGGGTACATCCCTTGTGGATCTTTGCTTGTAAAGGATTTTACAAGGTTGAAAGAAATCTCAAGAACTGGTGGTTGCTTGGGGACTGGATGTAGGCACGGTTGTTGCCGAACTAGTATAAAATTCTTGTGTTTGTCTTCTTCTTCCCTACACTTTTAGTTTCCACTGTGTACTTTACTTTTACGCTTTACTTTTGTTTAAGTTACATAACTTAGTAGTAAAGCCTAATAGAATCTAGTAACATTAAGAAGGATAAGTTTTAATTAGTCAAGGTACATTAATAATTAATTCAACCCCCCTTCTTAATTATTCCGAGGCCACTTGATCCAACAAGTGGTATCAGAGCAGGTATCTTGATAAAAGTTTCATAACTTTAAGATTCATGGCCTCCTCTAATTTTCTGTTTCCGGAAGGAAACTCCATCCATAGGCCACCTATCTTTAATGGTGAGGGTTACCACTATTGGAAAACCTGAATGCAAATCTTTATTGAAGCCATAGATTTAAACATTTGGGAAGCAATAGAAATAGGACCTTACATACCCACCGTAGTAGATGTAAGCACTAGCACCACAACACAAAAACCTAGAGATAAGTGGACTGAAGAGGATAGAAGAAGAATTCAATATAATCTTAAAGCCGAAAACATTATCACTTCAGCCGTAGGAATAGATGAGTATTTTAGAGTGTCAAACTGCACAAATGCAAAGGAGATGTGGGATACTCTCCAACTTACGCATGAAGGCACCACTGATGTGAAAAGATCTAGAGTCAACACCCTTTCACATGAATATGAATTGTTTAGGATGAACCCTAATGAAAACATCCAAAGTATGCATAAAAGATTCACACACATAGTCAACCATCTTGCCTCCTTAGGAAAAATCTTCCCTAATGAAGATTTAATTAATAAAGCTTTAAGATGCTTAAGTAGGGAATGGCAGCCAAAGGTAACTGCCATTTCTGAAAGTAAAGATCTTTCTTCTATGTCTCTTTCTCCAAGAACACCCTCTTAAGGTCATCCCAGTTGGAGATGGATCTAGGAGCAAGGTAGAAAGATATGATCTTCCTGGACATCAGGGGGCTTCATGGTGGAACAAACAATATGGAACTCCTTAAGATGCTTATGAGGATCTTCACCTGCAAGACCATGAAACTGTTAGACAAGTGGCCTCAGATATCTTAAGAAGGGGGGGGGGGGTTGAATTAAGATATTCCAAATTACTTCCCCAATTAAAAATCTATTTCACTTTCTATTCAAGTTATACATTCCCTTAACAATGAACTTATTAAATATTAATTCAAATAAAAACAATTTGAATATGAATATAAAGCAATAATAAACAAAGGAGTTTAAGGGAAGAGAAAGTGCAAACTCAGATTTATACTGGTTCGGCCACACCCTTGTGCCTACGTCCAGTCCCCTAGCAACCCGCTTGAGAGTTCCACTATCTTGTAAATTCCTTTTACAAGTTCTAAACACACAAGGACAATCCTTCCTTTGTTTCTAGAATTTCTTTACAACAAGAGACCCTCGGTCTCTTAATCCCTTAGATAATTAAAAGGAGAAGAAGAATGAATCTCTCTAGAAAGAGATAGATTTTACAGGTTGAGCACTCAAATAATTCCTTAATGAATTGCAATTGAATTGGCCAAGGAATTCTTAAGAGGATAAAATGATTTTGCTCTTTGAGAGGATAAACACTTTTGTTATGAAAAACTCTGAGCAAATTCGTGTTATAAGTCACATATATATAGACCATTGGTGGTCATGAAAAAGCCCTTTGAGAAGTTGTGACTCTTAAAAAGATTTTTCTGAAAATCTTGTTTGGTAATGGATTACAAGAATTGTGTAATCGATTACAGCTTTTAAAATTTGAATTAAAACGTTTATTAACTGCTGGTAATCGATTACCAAAATTGTGTAATCGATTACACAGTCTAAAATTTAAATTCAAATTTTAGTAGCTGTTGTAAAACATATTTGGCCACTGGTAATCGATTACATCCTCTGGTAATCGATTACCAGAGAGTAAATCCTTTGAAAAACACTTTTTAATTTAAATTACTTGGCCAAACATTTTGCTAATTCAATTAGGAATTCCCTTCCTAATATACTAGTGATCATCTTGATGTTGTGACTTGTAATCTTGAGGTATTGTCTTGAATTTAATCTTGAAAAGCCCATTTGCATCAATTGCATCATATCATCATGATCATCATCAAAACACCAAAGGCAATTGCATCTACAGAAACTTGGGCAGCAAATGTATTAGTCCAGTTTTGAGAACATATGGAACACCCTCATCAGGATATTGAATGCACAAGCTTTCATAAGTGAAATCAGGTGCAGCCATCTCCCTAAGATTCCTCTAACGAGGTGGAGGTTGAGCCATGTTCTCAATATGAAAATTAGTAGTCGAATGCTCAAAATCAGAATATTCAAAATCACCAGCAACAGAATACTCAAAATGCTCAAAATGCACAGAATGACCAAGATGCACACTATGCCTAACTAATCTATGAAAGGTTCTATCTATTTCAGGATCAAAGGATTGTAAATCACCTGGATTACCCCTAGCCATGCACTATATACAGCAAATAATGTGTTTCTCAACAAGCACCTAACAAGGGGGTAAAACTACAACTATACTCAAACGATATCCAAATGAGCTGAAATTTTGTGAGGAACACCCTAAAATCATGAAACGATAGCACAAAGAATTTCAAACAAAAATTCAAAGTCTAACTATGAAAAATACCTAAACAAAGTTTAGAAAAATAGAACAATAATACTAAAAAAAATAAAGAAAAACTTAGTAAACGGATGATTTTTCAAGTTTAAAACGGAAATGGACCTCCATTCTAATGCCACGGCATGGGAAATTTTCTTCTACCCCAAATGCATATATAATAATAGTCATTCTGATACCCGGAGCAAAAGTTATGGCCGTTTTAAGTTTTGCTAAACATAAGTCCCCAAAATTTTTGCCTCTCCCAAATTCAGCCACACCAAGTGCTTCTGGTATTTTTCACACAAAATATGGACCAAAAGAAACTACCACACAAAAAATCAGCCAAAAATAACAACTCTAACTATCAGAACAAAAATTGCCAATTAAATTGCAAAATCTATCGCTAGTTCGGTCGCTAATCACTATTCACAACATTACACAAAGCTGAAACAGTCGCTAAACAGGGAACGCGACTGAAATGAAAAAGAAAATGCTACTCAAAACAAAACAACACACACTCACATCCTAAACGACAGGGCTACACACAAAAAACTAAACACTATTATGAACCTTTATTCTAACCTTGAAATTCAAGAAAGCACTTTGATTTCTGAGGTTTTTGGGATAAAAATGGTCATTGGCCAATCCCTATTCTATGACTTGACCTAATTATCTAGTGAAGGTGTACCATTTGAAGGTACACTGAATGATGATTGGAAATTTGATTTCTCTGTGCCTCATGCCCCCGGTTGGTTTGCACCAACCAAGCGGATATGACCGGAAGGCTTCTTGCCGGATCATTGGCTTTTGAAAGCCGCATCCTTCACTATCTGATTCTGAACCTTATGTTCCAATCAAGAGATCCTTCTTGATCGGTGCTGCTGTGATTGCATCTTTTGGTTACCGCAAAGAGCGTGATGGCTCTAGGGTAAAAAAAAGGTGCTCAACCCAATGATGATGAAGGACACTTACCAATAGGAGAGGATTCCTCTCTCCTTCAGAGTATTTTGGACAGGTTTGATGGACTTCAAACCTATGTTGGTGAAAGGTTTGATGCTTTGGAACAACAAGTGGACATGCGATTCGACGAGATGGACTCAAGGATCACCAAGGTTGAAGGAGATGTCACTTTCATCCGCACATACTTTGATCTACCACCACCGCCGCCGCCATCATCTTAGATTTTATTAATTCTTAGTATTATTAGTACTTTGATTTCAAGCTGTGTATTTGGCTATGTCTTAAAAACACTTACTAGCATTTTTTCCTGCATTAGTAGTTTTTATTTGGTTATTTTGAATGACTTTCTGGATTATATGACATTCTATGAAGTATTATCTTTCTAGTTTGATGAATGGTTAAGTTATCTTGTTTGATTGTTTTCTATTCTCTTGTATGATTAGTCATTTATGTATGGTTTTATATTTCTTATGCACTTTGGCTTTTTGTTGATGCCAAAGGGGGAGATAAAATAGGGATTAAATCAAGAACTCATATAATTAAATAACTTAATTTCAAGTGAAGCTTAAACTAAAAAACAAAGGGGGAGAATATGGAGAATTAAGTGAGTGATCGACTAAAAAAACTGTGTATGTGTTTCTTGATTTCAGGGTTGTCATCATCAAAAAAGGGGAGATTGTAGAAGCAAGCTTCATGATGATGAATCAAGTAGTTTTGATGATGACAAAAAGCCCAAAAGAATGATTTCAAGATTGAGTCAACAAGTTCAAGATCAAGATTAATTTCAAAATTCAAGAAAAGACATCAAGAAGAATCAAGATTCAAGAGAAGATGAATTCAAGATTCCAAAGAAGAAATCAAGAAGCAACAAGTCAAGAATTCACAAGGGAAGTATTGAAAAGGATTTTTCAAAAACCAAACATAGCACAGTTTTGTTTTACAAAAGAGTTTTCTCAAATTATCTATTTACTCTCTGGTAATTGATCACCAGTTTCCTGTAATCGATTACCAGTGATAAAATTTGATTTCAAAAAGTTTTTAACAGAAATTTGCAACGTTCCAAATAATTTTTAAATGGCGTAATCGATTACAATATATTGGTAATCGATTACCAGTGTATCTGAATGTTGAAATACAAATTCAATTGTGAAGAGTCACATCTTTTCATAAAATGCATTGTGTAATCGATTACATGGTTATCGTAATCGATTACTAGTGATAAGTTTTGAATAAAAGGTCAAGAGATGTAACTCTTGACATGATTTTTTCAAGGTTATAACTTTTCCAATGGTTTCTTGACCAGATATGAAATGTCTATAAAAGCAAGACCTTGACTTGCATTAAAGAGAAAATTCTACTGCAAGTGAAAGCTTTCTAAGTTTTCTGTTTTCCAAACCATGTTCTTCTGCAAGTGAAAATTCTACAGAAAACAAAAGTGTGCTATATCTTTTCATTCTCTTCTCTCTTTGCAAAAAAGAATTCAATAAGGACTAATTGCCTGAATTCTTTTTGTGTCTCTCTTCTCCCTTTTCCAAAAGAACAAGGGACTAACCACCTGAATTCTTTTGTGTCTCCCTTCTCCCTTTCTAAGAGAATTCAAAGGAGTAACCGCCTGAGAATTCTGTTGATTCTTCCCTTTCCCTTAAACAAAAGATTTCAAAGGACTAACCGCCTAAGATATCTTTTGTTTCCCCTTACAAAGATTCAAAGGACTAACCGCCTGAGAATCCTTTGTCTTAACACATTGGAGGGTACATCCTTTGTGGTACAAGTAGAGGGTACATCTACTTGGGTTGTTGTAACTGAGAACAAGAGAGGGTACATCTCTTGTGGATCAGTTCAAGTGGAGGGTACATCTACTAGGTTGTTCAAAGAGAAAAAGGGAGGGTACATCCCTTGTGGATCTTTGCTTGTAAAGTATTTTACAAGGTTGAAAGAAATCTCAAGAACTGGTGGTTGCTTGGGGACTGGATGTAGGCACGGGTTGTTGCCGAACTAGTATAAAATTCTTGTGTTTGTCTTCTTCTTCCCTACACTTTTAATTTCTGCTGTGTACTTTACTTTTACGCTTTACTTTTGTTTAAGTTACTTACCTTAGTAGTAAAGACTAATAGAATCTAGTAACATTAAGAAGGATAAGTTTTAATTAGTCAAGGTACATTAATAATTAATTCAACCCCCCATTCTTAATTATTCTGAGCCCACTTGATCCAATAATTTTTTGAAGAGAGCTTCCATCGACATTGATACTAAGTCCTTGGATTCCCTGATCACTGTGATCTTTGGTTCCCAAGTTCTTGTAAGACAATTGAGGATTTTGATGTTTAGCTCATCATCTTCAAACATTTTTCCAAGGCCAAGAAGGTGATTGACAATATGGGTGAATCTTGATTGAAGTTCTGAAATGGTTTCTCTATTCTTCATTCGAAAAGTTTCATATTCGGATATAAGGATGTGCTTTCTTGCTCTTCTTACATCCATAGTGCCTTCATGAGTGACTTCAAGCATTTTCCATATTTCTTTTGCACATTGCACCATTGCACCTTGCAGTACGAAAAAATTCATCAGAAGATAAACAAGTTAAAATGTTTTTAGCTTTTTGATCATCTTGCACTTTTCTTTTCTCATCATCTTTCTTCTCATCCCATTCTCTAGGCACCAATTCACCATTGACTTCTATAGTTGGTATAAAAGGTCCTTTAACAATAGCATTCCATGCATCGGAATCAATTGACTAAATAAAGATTCCCATTCTTTTTTCCCAAAATGAAAAAATGTTCTCCCTTAAACAATGGAGATCGGTTGAGAGATGAACCCTCTATGAAAGTGATTTGTTTAGATCCCATTTTAGAAAAACTGTGATCTTGAGCAACTTTCAAGATTTTGCTTCGATACCAACTGAAAAAAGATGATGGAACTCACAAATAAAGAGAGGGGGGTGAATTGGTTTTAAATCAAATCAAACAAAAACCATAGTGATCAAGAATACATTGAGAAAGAAAGATAAGATCAAGAGAAGATGTACAAAATTTTTTATATTGGTTCACTCTATCTCTAGAGAAGCTTGTCATACCCTAATTTCGTTCGGGGACCATTATTTGGTGGCATGCAACTTTCGTTTGACCACTTCGAGGTACTTGGCACCCATCGTTAGGCAATTCGTGAAGTTCCGTGACATGTTGGAAATCAAAAGAAAGCATCATTGCACAATTCGTGGAGTTCTGTGATATGTCGGAAATCAAAAGAAAGCATCGTTGCACAATTCATGAGGTTCTGTAACATTCCGGAAGTAAAAAATGGGATGGTTGCGTAATCCGTAAAGTTTTGTGACATTACAGAAAGAAAACAAGTATCGTTACGTAATCCGTAAGGTTTCGTAACGTTATGGAAAAAGAATCAGCAAAGAAGGGGGGTGAACTTATCAAGATAGGGGTGTAAATAGCAATTCAAGTCTAGGCCCTTCTGGAACATTTTGTAAGTTGGGTTGCTTAAGGAGGAACCAACTGGGCGGCAAGCTCCTCCACGTTTTGGAAAAATGGTTTCCGGGGCTTCCGTGGCTTCCGTAATGCTTCCATAAAATTTCCGAAAATCTTGGGTAAGCATATTCCACTTAACATTGGTGAAAGGGAAGAGAAAAAAAGATGAAAATCAAATCCGAAACACATCCGTAACTTTTCCCTAAAATACGAAAAGGGGGGTGAACTTAGTAATTCGGGTGCGCTTAGAAATCTTCTTCATTAAGTCTCTGGGCGGCAAGCACCTCCCTTTTTTCCTATAAATAGGGGAGGGGGGAGCCGTTTCAAAATGTTCAAGACCCCTTGGCTATGCATTTCGGCTATTTTGGGCAAAAAAACATGTTTTCGTGAAGAAAAATCGAGTCGAAGTGCTTCCGTAACTCCTCCATAAGCGATTTTGTGGAAATTCTTCATCGTTCTTCGTCGTTCTTCACCGTTCTTCATCCGTTCTTCGTTTGTTCTTCGTTCTTCAACGGGTAAGTTTTCGAATCTGAGACTTTCAATTCATTTCTTGTTTTGTGTACTTTCACTTTAATTTCGTTTACTTTCAGTTTTCTTTTCTTCCGTTTTTAACGTGCTTTAGTCATTTACTTAAGTCATTTTCTTGCCTAATCAAAAAAATAAAATAAATTTCCACCGATCATTTGAATTGTAACATCCGTTAATTTCTGTTAAAATGAAATCCGACCGTTCGGTCATGCCGTAACCACGTTGGAAACCAAAAAGAGGTAAAATAATAATATAATAATAAAAAATATCTTTTAGTAAAATAAATCAAAAAAATCAATCGGACGTTTTTCTTTGGGATTTCTCTTTCTTAAATCGAATCGACTAATAACCAAAGTGAAACTAAGGCTAAAATCAATTCATAAACCAAACTTTTGTCATCGCCTAAAAAAGCCATTTTCAAAGGTCCAACGCCTTCAAATGGTCTTTTCCGCTTTTATTGGTTAAGTGTAGATTTCTAAAAAGCCTAAAATCAATATGTAACTTTGTTACCTCTTTCAAATATAAAGAAATCATTAATGGTCCAATGCCTTAATGTTTTCTCACTTTTCAAGAGAATCGAAAGATTGTCTAATGGTCCAACGCCTTAAATGACCTTTCATTCAATAAAAACTAAAAAATAACTTAACCAAAACGCTTTGTTCACAAAAGAACTACGTAGGTCTGATTTTCTCATCACAATTGAGGAATACGTAGGAGCAAAGGGAAACGCCCTTGTCGACCACAAAAAGATAAAAATATAAAAAGGCATAAAAAAGACATAAGAACGTAAAAAGAGAAGATAACATAAATTGAAGTCATATTTGCACATTTGATTAAAGGCTGTCATCTCTTGTGACGGACGCGTGGGGTGCTACTACCTTCCCCGTGCGTAAATACAACTCCCGAACCTTTCACTTAAAGTTCGTAGGCTACGTCTTTTCCGATTTTTCCGACGTTTTCCTCAAATAAACGTTGGTGGCGACACCGCTCGTATTCCTTTCTTGGAAGACACACCCGTGAGCCCCGCGTCGCCCTCCCGCCGAAGGGTAGGTTGCGACAGTTGGCGACTCCACTGGGGACTATTTTTTGAGAGTTAGGCCATTTAATCTTGTGCAATGTTTTATCATAACATCCTCCTTTGTTGGTTTCCCTCTATTTTCCTTATGTTCTTGTGTATATAACTCTTTGATGCTTTTAGTGTGTTTTAAAATGTATGAATGAGGTAAATATTTTCATTTGATGCACACAAACACCCAACACTATTTGCACACACAGTGATTTGAGAAAAACAAAAGGGGCCCTATACCCGGGTTCGTGGGAACATAAGGAGTGGAGGTGAATCTGTGATCATGCTAGGTCTCTGACTTGCTTGATTACAGTGAACCCTCATCTAGAGTTTTTCTCTTTGATAACATATTATTGCTAGTAGTCCCTACTGCTGCAATATGTTCTTCGAAGAGGATGATACCTTTAGAGACCATCAAGAGAGATATGACCACCTTGGGGATTATCCTAAAAGCCTTTTTAGCTCTCTCCCATATAGGTCCCTTGAATAGGGGCACGAAGCGGAAACGCTGCGTGCCATTTTCACACTGCCATGCATAAAGTGTCACGTACCCTTTTGCTTATATTTTGTGAATATTGTCATACTGTACATTCTCGTGTTGCGCCTTTCGCATATGCATCACGCACGGATTCTGTTTTGATCCCCTCTCCTTGGCAAACCAACGGAGGGTCCGTGCCACCTTCTTAAATACGAAGACAATTTCCCAGGCTCCCGTATTCATAAATTGCATTTGTGTCATATGCATTTCTTCATGCATTCATCCATTCCACCCATGATAGATGTCGGAGTTTTAATTCGCACCGATTTTTGTTCACTTTAGTAAAACAAGGGATCAAGTCAAATGCCTTCACTTAAAAGGAGGTTCTATCAAGTCAAGGTCAAGAGCCTAGGGACCACCAGTCTAAAGGAGTTAGGGCAGTTAATGGGTCAGCTCCAGCGGCAAGCTTTTCGCAAAGCTTACGGTAAAATCTGGGACTTAGCCATGGTAGAAGTCTCGACAGAGGCCATTGCCTCCCTTGCCCAGTATAATGATCGGCCGTTGAGGTGCTTCACCTTTGGGGAATTCCAGCTATCACCTATGGTAGAAGAATTTGAAGAGATCCTAGGATGCCCTCTAGGGGGAAGGAAACCATACCTCTTCTCAGGGTTCTATCCCTCATTAGCTAGAATTTCCAAGATAGTACAAATCTCGGCGCAGGATTTGGACCACAGGAAGCAAGTCGAAAATGGGGTGATTGGAATACCGAGAAAATATTTGGAGGCAAAAGCAAGAATCTTGGCAGGTAAAGGCAAATGGGCCTCGTTCATAGACATTCTCGCGCTGTTGATCTTCGCAGGAGTCCTCTTTCCGAATGTGGATGGGTTGGTGGACCTGGCAGCGATCAACGCTTTTCTCGCCTATCATAACCACAAGGAAAGCCCGGTTGTCGCTATGCTAGCCAACCTATATGACACCTTCGACCGAAGATGTGAGAAGAGCAGTACGAGGATTGTTTGCTGTACTCCAACTCTTTATGTATGGTTGGTTTCACACCTTTTTCGCCAAGAGGTAAGGCATGCTTGCCCACTAGAAAGTCACCGCTCATGCACAGAGAAAGGAGGCGCAAATTGGGACCAACTCTTAGCAAACAAAGAAGGAGCATCTGTCAACTAGTTCCCTCGATGGAAGGAAGGAAGAACCAGAGTTCTTATTTCATGTGGAGGATTTCCAAATGTTCCCTTGATGGGGATGAGGGGTTGCATCAGCTACAATCGCGTTCTTGCTATAAGACAACTTGGCTACCCTATGAGAGGGGCGCCACTAGAGGATGAGCTCGCGCCTGTCATTTCACGAGGTTTCAATAAGACCAACGTGGAGGCACTTCAGAAGGTCTGCAAGGCGTGGGAGACTGTGCAAAAGAAGGACAAAGAATTCAGAGGCAATAACAACGGGCCCATCGACGGCTACCGTAAGTGGTTGAAAACCCACATGCAAGGTTTGGATTGGCTCTTAAGTCTGAGGACCGCTAAAAGGGAAGAAGTTCAGGCACCGGAGGAAGACGAAGAGGTGCAGGCCCTTAGGACATGACTCGAGCAAGATCAAACAGTCAAAGAAAGGTTCAAATCAGTGGCTCTTAGGATCCGAAAGGAGAATGCCGAACTGAGGGATGTAAATATAGCTACCACCAAGGCCTTGGAACAAGAGACCAAGAGGGCTCGTAGGGAAGAGCACGGCCGGAACAAGTTCCGAGGGGCTCTGTGGGGTAGTAACAGGGAGCGTAAGCTCCTGAGGGAGGAAAGAGACCAATCGCGGGTAGACAGTTTGATCTTGAAGGATGAGTTGAAGGCTTGCTCGAGGTCCAAAAGAAGTTTGTCTCAGCGTTTATGCGAGACGGAGACCAACATGTTAGCTATCATCAGCAAGTACCAAGAATAACTAAATCTAGCTACGGCCCACAAGCATAGAGTGGCGGACGAGTATGCCCAAGTGTACGCGGAAAAGGAGGCTAGAGGAAGGGTGATCGACTCATTACACCAAGAGGCAACAATGTGGATGGACCGATTTGCTCTTACCTTGAATGGGAGTCAAGAACGTCCCCGATTACTAGCCAAGGCTAAAGTGATGGCAGACACCTACTCCGCCCCCGAGGAGATCCACGGACTTCTCAGCTATTGTCAGCATATGATAGACTTAATGGCCCATATAATTAGAAACCGCTAGGAAAGTTTTTTTGTCACTCAGATCTTGACTAGTTATAAACTTTCTGAATAAAATGAGTTTATCCCACGTTTTTACTCCAAAAAATCAGTGCGAATCAAGTCACTCCCGCATGTTATCTCTAGCATGCACTGTATGTTGGTCTCGGGAAGTCGGAAGGTCCATATCACCTTCTTAACTGTACACATGGGACACTGTGCCCCCAAATGCGCAAGAAAGAAGAGATAATTTTCCGGGCTCTCTTGTCCATAAATGCATTCATATCACGCATCACATAAGCATCTCTTCATAGCATCATAATATCGTTCTTGCATTTGTCCGTTATCATATTCCAACATCACATTTTGCATGAGTCATTGCATCATCATGCATATGCGTTCAACATACTTTTCGTTCTACAAACTGCATACCTTTTGTTTTCATGTTTGCTCATGCGTGGTCCTTGCATTTTCCTCTACAAAACAAAAACAAGAAGGGAAACATGAAAATTCATGATACATTCTTGGTTGCATATATTCATTACCATGAGCCAACCATGTTGGGATCATAAACCCGTTTCACTTAAAAACAAAATGGGTGAACATGGTACCTAAAACGTGGTTAACTAGGAAATGATGTTTCTTTGGGCATCTCAATCTCATAATTACATTTTCCACGCATAGCTTAAAGTATGCCCGAGTCATTCATCCCTATGAAAGGTTGTTGAAGTATTGGCAATCAGAATTTCCATTCCTTGGATTATAGGGTTGAACTAAGCTCATGCTTTTTCGAAAAAAGTTCATCAAGTCAAGTTGAAGTATGGAAGTAACAATCTTGCAAAAATTGGGGCAAAAGATGAATCGAGTTACATCACTGCTTCGTCTACTGCCAAACACATTTAGGACTGTTGATGTCCTTGTTACTTCCAGTTTCACCTTGACCAAGATGTCATGAACCATGTTGAAAAATCTACATTGATTCAACCCCATGTCCTACGTAAAAATTCGCAATACGTCAACTGCGTATCATTCACATACATCCATGCTTTTCATTGGTTGCATTGCTCATTGCATTCTTTCATTGAAAAAGATAAAAAATAAAATAAAATAAAAACGAACTTAATCATTGTTATCAAAAAGAAAAGAACACACTTTACGGCGCCCTTGCCGAACTCGTGCTAGAGCTAGAGTAATGAGTGAAGTAGAGGAGGTGCAAGAGTAGAGGAAGGCCGACATGAAGGCCATGAAAGAGAAAATGGCCACAATGATGGAGGCCATGATGAGCATGAAGAAGATAATGGAAGCCAATGCAGTTGTAGTTGCTGCTACCAGCGCTGTTGCTAAGGTGAACCCGATGCCCCCATCTGGCCTCAACCAAATGAATCATCCAACCTCAGATATGGTGGGCAAAGATTTGGGAAGTACGGGCGGCCCCATGATGTGCAAATTCAAAACAAGCACACCTTCCTGCCATATGGCTTGCCTCCCAAGGAGGATGTCAATAAGCTTCGCTCCCATACTCATTGAAAGCCAACAACCTCAATCTGATCATGCACACGTCTCAACCCATGGGGGAAACACATGGAATGCCCCACCACAATCTAGTCGACTTCGAGCCTTGCCTCGGATATGCCACTGAAGGGTAAGCAGTTGGTAAGTATACTCCTGCAAAACATTTTGGAGGGCCCTCAGTATCACCCACAACCATACCCCTTGCATTCCACACCGGGTTAAAACCCTCATGCTATGGCAGAAATGGGAAAGTTGGATCATCTAGAGGAAAGGCTCAGGTCCATTGAAGGAGGCGAAGATTATGCCTTTGCTAGCCTAGAAGAGTTGTTCCTAGTACCCGAACATGGTCATTCCCAAGTTCAAGGTGCCAGACTTTGACAAGTACAAGGGGACTACTTACCCTAAGAACCATTAAAGATGTATTCTCGGAAGATGGGGGCATACGCAAAAGATGAGGAACTACTGATACATTTCTTCCAAGAAAGTCTTACTGGGGTAGCTGTTACCTGGTACGCTAACTTGGAACCTTCCCGAGTCCATTCTTGGAAGGACCTAATGGTTGCCTTCATTAGGCAGTGTCAATACAATTCTGATATGGCTTCGGATAGGATGCAACTATAGAACATGTGAAAAAAAGAGCATGAATCCTTCAAGGAAGATGCCCAAAGGTGGAGGGATCTGGCAGCTCAAGTAGCGCCCCCAATAACAGAGAAAGAGGAAAATTTAATCATCCTACTTGGACGAATGAGAAAACTGAGGCAAATGAAGAGGGTGAGATGAAGGAGAAACCCATGCTGCGATTGTCGTTCCTACATGGAAACTTCCCACCGGCCAAACAATGTCATTACTCAGCCAATAACAACCCTTCTCCTTACCCACCACCCAGTTATCCACAAAGGCCATCCCTAAATCAAACCACAAAACCCACCTACCACATGACCAATGCTAAACACCACCTTTAGCACAAACCGAAACACCAACCAAGAAATGAGTTTTGCAGCGAAAAAAAAACCTGTAGAATTCACCCCAATTCTGGTGTCCTATGCTGACTTGCTCCCATATCCACTCGATAATGCAATGGTAGTCATAACCCCTGCTAGGTTTCCTCAACCTCCATTTTTCTGAGGATACGACTCGAACGCAACGTGTGCTTGTCATGGAGAAGCCACGGGGCATTCCATTGAGCACTGTATGACCTCAAAGCGAAAGGTGCAAAGGTCCAATTGATGCGGGCTGGCTGAAATTTGAGGAGAATCGCTTGTGAATCCTAACATTGACAAGAGATGCCACACACGGGGCAATTTTGAAGTGACCTGCGCTCCTAAGTGTTGACTTCCAAGACCGTTCAATAAGAGATTACTCGTCCCACACGTTAGTGAGGGTGCCGTAAAACGACAAGTAAAGCAAAAATAAGTTTCAAAATATAAATAAAAAAAAGCATTTGATTGACTGTGTTTTCAAGTAAAAATATAGACGTTCATGTGACCTCATTTTATCATTCTGAAAAGTTTGTCTTTTTAGAGAGAAGTGAGTTATCAAGAATAGGGTTGGACAAATGGCCTTGGTTATCTTAAGAAGGGGGGGGGGTTGAATTAAGATACAAAGACTATTCCCCAATTAAGCTTTCACTCTCTCTTTTTCGATTAACAATGCACCCTTAACATGAATTACTCAAAAGACAATTCAAAATAAACTTCTGTAAAGCAAAAGATAAAATAGAAATAAATAAAAGAAGTTTAAGGGAAGAGAGGAATGCAAACTTGATTTATACTGGTTCGGCCACTTCCCGTGCCTACGTTCAGTCCTCAAGCAACCCACTTGAGATTGTCCACTCTCTTTGTAAAACTCCTTTTACAAAGTCTGAACCACACAAGGACAACCCTTCCCTTGTGTTCAGGAATCCTCTACAAACAAGAGACCCACGGTCTCTTAATCCCTTTTCAGAAATAAGAAGAAGAGAAGAAGAAATCTCTCTTAAAAGAGATAGATTGTACAATGAAGATCAATCAAAATTCCTTATTGAATATGCAAGTGGTTGGCCAAGGAATCTTTTTGAGAGGATAAGACAGTTCAGTTCAGAAAAACTCTTAATCTTTTGAGAGGATAAAACTTTTTGGGCATTGAAAACTCTCTTTAAATTCGTGTTTCTAAGTCACCTTTGATGGCCATTCATAAAACATTTGAATAGATGTGACTCTTGGAAATTATTTTCTGAAAATCCCCTTTGGTAATCAATTACAAGACTTGTGTAATCGATTACAGGCTTTAAAATTTGAATTAAAATGTTCAATAAACTGATGGTAATCAATTACCATCCATGCGTAATCAATTACACATTATAAATTTTGAATTCAAATTTTTAGTGACTGTGATAAACATTTTCAGCTGCTGGTAATCGATTACCAGAGAGTAAATCTCAATTTAAAATGATTTAGATAGAATTCTTTGGCCAAACCTTTTGCTTTGGAAACTTCTTCCTAAGATTCTAGAGATCAACTTGATCATATATCTTGATTTTCTTGGATTCTTGGATTCTTGTCTTGAATAAAATTTAGAAGCACTTGATCCTTTGGCATCATCAAAACATCTTGCTTCTACATAGGAGTCATTTGACTTAATCCATCAACTGAAAAAAAAAATCCTTCAACTATTTCTTGTCCTTGGAAAATTCTTTTTGCAAGAATCAACTGCTTCTTTCGTTCTTCCTCACTACGAGGTTGTGAAAACAAGACAACGATGGTTACCTCATAGCACTACACTGGGCAATGAAAGGCACCATGCATAAACCTCAAACGAACCTAGGGGCAGATTAGAAGTTCTCACCCAATAGGTTCCCTGCTACAAGGTCATGACGAAAGACAAACGATTGGTACCTCAAAGCCTTACACTAAGGCAATGAAAGGCACCAAGCATAAACCTTAAGTGAACCTAGGGGCAGATTAGAAGCTCTCACCCAATAGGTTCCCTACTATAAGGTCATGACGAAGGACAAAGATTGGTACCTCAAAGCCTTACACTGGGGCAATGGGGCAATGAGGGGCATCGTGCATGAGCCTCAACTGAACATAGGGGCAGATCAAAAGTTCTCACCCATCGATGTTTTTTTAAACAAAAAAAAAAGGGGGACAAATCCTGGAATTTCAATGGATTGATTAAACATCAAACGACTTCATTGTCGTCACTCCAAAACGGTCAAGTGACTAAATCAAACAGAATATACACTCTGAGGGAGTTCCCGGAGAGATTTGCAAAAGATAGGATAAGGTCGCATGAATTATCACCTATTTCAAAAGGACAGTTAATCTGTGGTTTCCAAAAAAAAATTAAATCAAAATCAAAATCATAAAATAGGGAAAGAATGTCATGAACATTGTACAACCTTCCATTACATTGCATTGTTTCATATGAAGTCTGCATTTACCAAATTTCACGACAAAGGTTGCATGCATCTGCATCCCTAAAAATCATGTTAACTGCATAGATTTCCTACATCTAATGTCCAAATCTTTTGAATTTGGGATGACCGGCCCTCTCAATGAGTCAATCTCATGCTTTCTCATAAGGGAGGACCCTTGGGTACTAGTACTCTCACCTTCAGAGGGCTGCACGCCCTCGCCTTCAGAGGGCTGCACGTCCTCGCCTTCAAAGGACTACACGTCCTTGCCTTCAGAGGGCTACGCGCCCTCACCTTCAGAGGACTACATGTCCTCGCCTTCAGAGGACTACACATCCTCACCTTCAGAGGACTACATGTCCTCGCCTTCAGAGGGCAGCACGCCCTCACCTTCAGAGGACTACACATCCTCACCATCAGAGGGTTGCACGCCCTCACCTTCAGAGGACTAGACGTCCTCACCTTCAGAGGACTAGACGTCCTCACCTTCAGAGGACTACATGTCCTCGCCTTTAGAGGGCTATGCGTCCTCACTTTCAGTGGGCTCCATAGCCACACCTTAAGAGAATTTAAAGTCCTCTTCTCTTAATGCTTAACCGAGACTTGCGCTCCCGGTTAAGGGACCGATAGTTTCCTTTTATCAGTTCTTGCGTCACTCCCTGATATTGGAGGGCGACCAACTGTGCTAGCACAACCAGAGAGGGAGGCTATCACGCAGCTACTATGCATACCGGGACAAGATTTCACCCGTGTTGGTGCAAAGAGACGAGTACGGATCATGCACACCAACATGACCACTCTTAGACAGATATGGATGACGTTGCTACTTAGGAACATTCTGCCCAGTGACTGCAATGCCGATCTCCCCCTGCGGAAGTATCAGTAGGTCATGCCATCATGACATAGGTAAGTATGCACATCGCTCAACTGATTTCTGATGTCATCTATTATTTGCAGGGGTAGCGCCCACAAGACACCCAGTGGACCCGAAGGAGCCCAACAGGGCCCTGGGGTTTCCAGCTCTGGTTACGGGCCTCTGTCAATCCTACAGGGTACCCGTCCCCCCTAGCAAGGTCATGCCATCGTGACATAGGTAAGTATGCACGTCCCCCAACTGATTTCTAATGTCATCTATTGTTTGGAGGGATCGTGCCCACAAGACGCCCAGTGGACCCGAAGAAGGCCAACAGGGTCTTGGAGTTGCCAGCTCTAATTACGGGCCTCTATCAGTGCCTGTCGCCCCCAGCAAGGTCATCAGGCCCCCTACTAATCGAGCTTTCATCAAGAAGTACTGCCCCCCAGGCAGGCGAAGGGCGAAACACCACAACAGCCTGGGGATGGTCGGCAGCGGGCAACAGACGCACCGCCACCACCTCTAGAGTTCACCTCAGCTCATCCACAATAAGGTTAGAGCGTTGCCTAAGGTAAGCAAAGTACTAAGTCCGTGACCGACAAGTCATCAAGCGTCCAGCTCAAGACGTTAAAGAAGCGCTACTAGGAGGCAACCTAGTACCTTTTGAATCTATGCTTGTTATTTAATCACTTTTTATAGTAGGACGCACCTAGTTGCTCATGATCCTAGGAATTTAAATAAAACAAGCACAAGCTCAGAAGGTAGTCATATCTCACAAAATATATGTATGTGTGTTTAGGTAGCAAGATACCTTAGATGTGCATGTATATAGCAAAAATATCTCACAAAACATATATATGTATGTTTAGGTAGCAAGATACCTTGGATATGCATGTATATAGCAAAAATATCTCACAAAACATATATATGTATGTTTAGGTAGCAAGATACCTTGGACACGCATGTATATAGCAAAATACCTCACAAAAATATACATATGTTTAGGTAGCAAAATACCTCATGGAAAAAGAAATAAAAAAGAAAAAAAAGAAAGAAAGAAGAGAGAGGTAATGAACAAATGATAAATAACTTAAAAAAGAAGAAAAAAGAGGAAAAGGAAAAGAGAGCAAGTAAGGAAAGAAAAAGAAGGAAGGAAAAGAGAAAATAATAAGAAAAATAAGTTGTCTAGCTGAAAAACATGCTTTTGAAAAGAGATGACTTCCATCTTTTCTTTGAAAAAGATTCACCGATCATAACCAGTTTTTGAAAAAAATGTGTATACATCTGAAGGGTGAATGCTGTGAAAATTTTCCTGAACACCCAAAAATAGACTCGGATGAATGCACAAATTGATAAAAGAACATATTTTGGAAACACTGGGTTGACTTAAATAGAGGAAATGAATCCTGAGCCCTAGCATCACATGACCATATAAAAGTTTGACACTTGAGTGTCCGCATAGGTGCATGCGTGACTAGTTTTGCATACAATTTCCAAATCATCATTGTTGCATTTGTGTCATGGAAATAATGTGGGACACCCCTTTTATCCTTGAACTAAACCAAACCCTGACATATATCATATCCAGCCGTGCTACAAGCCTTAAGCCAAAATCCCAACTTACCTTAAACCTTGACCCAGGGTGAGAATATCAATCCTTGCCCTTAGAAGAAAACGCAAAAAGAAGGAAAATCCCTAATCAAAGAAAGGGAGAAAGCAAAAAGAAAGAAAATTCCCAATTAAAAGAGGGAGAGAAAGCAAAAAAAAAGGAAGAAGAAAGAAAATCCCCGATCAAAGATCGGAATAAAAATAGGAGAAATATGCAGAAAAGTCTTTGGATCAGACAATATCTAAACAATACAAAATTGTCACCAAGTAAAAGAAAGGAAACCACGACCTAAAGTGGTCCTCTCCCTTTGATTGCCAACCTAAATCCAGTGCGTCGGTGATTTGTTCACCTCACACTAAACAAAATTAGAAAAGGAAAAAGTCAAAAACACTCAAAGCCAAAGTTCCCACCAAATAAACACCATTCCCAAGAAAAAGTCCTATTGATCCATGATCACGCATGTAATCTTTGATTTGATAGGAAATAATTTGCAAAATCAAGTCATGGCATATCTATGGTTCGGAATTAGGATGAAACACTTACCCGTGTGAGATTGATACACTTTGAGTGATTTTCTTCTATTTTTGTTGAACCCAGTGTTTCCTCTAAATGCTCATTTAGAAGCGAAATGCTAACATCCAAAATCTCATTTATGGTTATGAGAAGATTTCATCAGTATACTTCCCTTCCCCGGTAGACACATTGTTTTTCATCCGAAAAGCATATGTTGCTCTAATTAGTTGGAAGTTTTCTCTCTTTAGTAAAGCATGTTTGCATTTTAGTGAAGAAAACACCGAGACTATTTTTAGTCTCACAAGTTATCCAGAACTACGTAGGTCTGAGTTCCTCATTGAGGATACGTAGGAGCAAGAGCCTCGCTTTTGTCGGCCGCCCCACAATTTCTGTCATACTGACACTGGAGTCACGTGACATGCGGAGATACCCGAGTGGTTATCCGTTTAAACTTTCTTTTGCTATCTCTAAGACTCAAAGCATGATAGCACGCAGAGACTAACGTCGTCTTCTGCACCTTTTGTCATCCAGAGGCAGCGGGCCGATGACATGCGGGAACCAGTTGGTCCCGCATTTTTACCTTTATCACTCAAGAGCAGCAAGTTGGGTGGTAAACGCGCATAGACGAATTCTGTGCCTTTGTCATCCAGGGACAACGAGTCAGTTGCATGCGAAGATATCTTATGGTCACCCGCGACTTTCTTCAACCGAGAGGAACGAAATTAGTGTCTTATCTTTACTTCCCTTTTATCTGCTATAAAAGACAAGTAAAGAGGGGCAACTGTCATACCCTAATTTCGTCCGGGGACCATTGTTTGGTGGCATGAAACTTTCGTTTGACCACTTTGAGGTACTTGGCACCCATCGTTAGGCAATTCGTGAAGTTCAGTGACATCCCAGAAATCAAAAGAAAGCATCATTGCACAATTTGTGGAGTTCCGTGATATGCCGGAAATCAAAAGAAAGCATTATTGCACAATTCGTGAGGTTCCGTACATTCCGGAAATAAAAAAAGGGAGATGGTTGCGTAATCCGTAAAGTTTTGTGACATTACGGAAATAAAACAAGTATCGTTACATAATCCGTAAGGTTCCGTAACGTTACGGAAAAAGAATCTGCAAAGAAGGGGGGTGAACTTATCAAGATAGGGGTGTGAATAGCAATTCAAGTCTAGGCCCTTCTGGAACATTTTGGAAGTTGGGTTGCTTAAGGAGGAAGCAACTGGGCGGCAAGCTCCTCCACGTTTTTAAAAAATGGTTTTCGGGGCTTCCGTAATGCTTCCGTAAAATTTTCGAAAATCTTGGGTAAGCATATTCCACTTAACTTGGTGAAAGGGAAGAGAAAAAAAGATGAAAATCAAATCGGAAACACTTCCGTAACTTTTCCTTAAAATACGAAAAGGGGGGTGAACTTAGTAATTCGGATGCGCTTAGAAATCTTCTTCATTAAGTCTCTGGGCGGCAAGCACCTCCCTTTTTTCCTATAAATAGGGGAGGGGGGAGCTGTTTCAAAATGTTCAAGACCCCTTGGCTATGCATTTCGGCTATTTTGGGCAAAAAAACATGTTTTCGTGAAGCAAAATCGAGTCGAAGTGCTTCCATAACGCCTCCATAAGTGATTCTATGGAAATTCTTCATCGTTCTTCGTCGTTCTTCACCGTTCTTCATCCGTTCTTCATTTGTTCTTCGTTCTTCAACGGGTAAGTTTTCGAGTCCGAGACTTTCAATTCATTAATTGTTTTGTGTACTTTCACTATAATTTCGTTTACTTTCAGTTTTCTTTTCTTCCGTTTTTAACGTGCTTTAGTCATTTACTTAAGTCATTTTCTCGCCTAATCAAAAAAATAAAATAAATTTCCACCGATCATTTGAATTGTAACATCCATTAATTTCTGTTAAAATGAAATTCGACCGTTCGGTCTTGCCGTAACCACGTTGGAAACCAAAAAGAGGTAAAATAATAATATAATAATCAAAAATATCTTTTAGTAAAATAAATCAAAAAAATCAATCGGACGTTTTTCTTTGGGATTTCTCTTTCTTAAATCGAATCGACTAATAACCAAAGTGAAACTAAGGCTAAAATCAATTCATAAACCAAACTTTTGTCATCGCCTAAAAAAGCCATTTTCAAAGGTCCAACGCCTTGAAATGGTCTTTTCCGCTTTTATTGGTTAAGTGTAGATTTCTAAAAAGCCTAAAATCAATATGTAACTTTGTTACCTCTTTCAAAAATAAAGAAATCATTAATGGTCCAATGCCTTAATGTTTTCTCACTTTTCAAGAGAATCGAAAGATTGTCTAATGGTCCAACGCCTTAAATGACCTTTCATTCAATAAAAACTAAAAAATAACTTAACCAAAATGCTTTGTTCACAAAAGAACTACGTAGGTCTGATTTTCTCATCACAATTGAGGAATACGTAGGAGCAAAGGGAAATGCCCTTGTCGACCACAAAAAGATAAAAATATAAAAAGGCATAAAAAAGACATAAGAATCTAAAAAGAGAAGATAACATAAATTGAAGTCATATTTGCACATTTGATTAAAGGCTGCCGTCTCTTGTGACGGACGCGTGGGGTGTTAATACCTTCCCCGTGTGTAAATACAACTCCCGAACCTTTCACTTAAAGTTCGTAGGCTACGTCTTTTCCGGTTTTTCCGATGTTTTCCTCAAATAACCGTTGGTGGCGACTCCGCGCGTATTCCTTTATTGGAAGACGCACACGCGAGCCCCGCGTCGCCCTCCCGCCGAAGGGTAGGTTGCGATAAAGCTGCTCCAATTATCTAATCCAAATTGAATTAGATTTTGACAATGTATATAGAATTCTTATAAGCAATCACAATCAACCTCAGTTTCTACCCCAAAAAAAGAGACTAAGGTACACAACCCTAGGGTCCTTTATGAATAAGAGCCTAAGAGAAACCTACCCTTAGCCCAAACTAGAAAACTTATTCTAGCATGTCTTTGGAAATTCATGCATATGCTAAAAACATGTAAAACACACGAAATTCTAGAGTCAAAGAGAGACACAACTTGATCAATCACATACAAGAACCTTTTCTTGAGTGAATGAGTGTCTTCTTGATCTCACAAGTAATTCACAACTCACTTTTTACCATGAGACCTTTAGAAAAAACAAAGCCTAGAAGTTGTGAGTCACACATTTATTCTAAGCACTTTTTCTTGTTTTTTTTTTTCCTTTTTTCTTAAAAGTGAGAACACGAGGTGGTTATTTATAGAGAAAACAGTTATAACTGTCTGTAATCGATTAAATATCCAATGTAATCAATTATTTCAAAGAAGTAATTGATTATATTATCATTTCAATTGATTAAAGTGTTCTTCCCAACATGTGGAAAACTTTCAAGAACAATGTAATCGATTAAAGTTTTCTTGATCACTTATGGGAACACCTTTAAAAATGAAGTAATCGATTGTGATCAACCTTGTAATCGATTAAAACATAGTGTTTTATGCACTGAAGAAGTTTCTAATTTTAGAAGCAATCTTCATACCCCTACATAAGGATGCATGATGTACATATGAAAAGATAGAAACTAACATGCAACAATCAATACAAATGTCACTCAAAGAGTTAGGCATTTTAAAAAATAAAAACAAAACTTCTTCAAGCTTCAAAGCTTAGTCTTCATGTTGCTCCCCTATCTCTAACATAAACTAACTTGGAGAAGACATAGAAATCACGGTTACCTCGAAGAAACCATGAAGGGAGGATTGGAGGCTTCATTCTTTACCGAATCCTCGAGTTGAGTTTTGAAGATTCCGCTTCGATGAAAGTGTTCCTCCCTGTGCGGTGGTCAGGCGGAAAGTGGCGATGGCTCGTGGCGGTCACTGGTGGTCGTGGGTGGTGGAGGAGTAATTTCTAAAGTTTGGGTGAGAGTTTAGAGAGAGGGGTGAAAAATCATATTTTTCACGCTGAAGAATGTATTTATAATCTGCAGATCTCACTTAGCACATTGATCTTGCTGAGCAAATTATCTCCTGTGTGGAATTGCGCTTAGCGTGCTTGTCTCACTAAGTGAGATGTCCAAAGGTGTTATTTCGCAATCCCAATAGTCAAAACATGCAGACATGGGTTACAAACCTACAATCCAAATTTGAAGGTGGCCCAACGGTTAACAAGTTTGGGATCATGGTTTTGTCGAAATAGGTTTTAGGTCAATCTTGAAATCACACATTTCCAACACAGATAAATCAAACTCCACATAACCTAACATCCACACCAAGAAATCGCCGAAGGATAATTCACACAACACTTCAACTAATCCAAATTAATCAAACAATCAAATAACACAAGAAATACATAAAGCATCTATTTTCAGTTATCGAAATTTTAGGGCATTACAAAGCCTCACTAATTCCAAAACAATAATGTTGATTGCTTGTGTTGGTTTGCCAAGGGATGGGGAATCAAGGAAAATGATTTAGTGTCTATCACCTAAGGGATTAGGGATATAATGCATTAGTGAATTGGGGGTGATCAATATAATGATGTAGAAGTGTGAGGATTTGCAACAAATAGGTGGATTTCGAGTAAAAACTTAGCATCTCAATGTTATTGTTTCAGTCTACAATTATTATCGCGTCAACAAGTAACTTCTTACCTTTCTCTTTTAATTTCTATTATTGAATTTTCAGCACATTAATCTCTCTATAAATATATATCGTTTGTTTTATGTTTTGATTGGTTTTAGTTTAAGGTAGTTCAAAATATAAAAACACAAAAATCCGAAGGGTTTTAATTTGAATATTCATCATTGCAATACTCCCTTGGAAGACGACCTGAGCATTGGTTCAATAATACAATGGGGATTCAATTACAATTGGTCGATGTAAATCCTAATGTAATTAAAACGTTAACAATAACCATATTCTGGTGGTTGATACATTGTACGTGAATCTTGTTTAAGTCTTTTTGTGTCTAGTTGATGAAGCAGGAAGACTCACCCCTTACATTTTTATTCAAGATTAGATGACGAGGGAGGAGCTGACACTCCATCTCAAGGATGAGTGCACTCAGAGGCGGTGGGTACACAATGTGAACAAAAGACTTTGTCTATGTATGCATTCATTCATCTACTTTGTTCTCATGCACAGTTGTACCCTAAGGTTGTACATGTTACTACCTACACATATTTATATATTTCATAATTTAGATTTATGTTATTTCTTTTATTCCACTACAATTATTTGAGAAGTAAGCCTCTAAGCAAAAATGTTTTGTGTTCTTTTCGAAAGTATGAACAAGTCATTTTATTTATTACCAAGTATTGACTTTAGAAAGAAACTAATTAAAAGTTCACTAATATTCTAGTTCACATTTTCTGTGTTAGATGATTGTGAAAATCAAATGGATTAATGAGATTTATAAAATATATAAATGAAATAACAAAGATATAATTACAGTCTTAGAAATTAGGATGTTACATTTAGTGGTATCAAAGCCTAATTAGTCCTACCAAGACTAGGGTTTTGGAACTTACCATAGGTTGTTATGGTTGTATGAACTGTTTTTCTTAAATATTTGACTTCAAAAATGAGTTTTTAGGTGTGAAAATATAGTGTAGCATGTAAAATTTATGAAAAACCAATTCCCGGAACACTTAGAAAATCGAAATTAAGTTTAGGAGGGAAACTTTGAAAAACTAAACAGCAGCTTAATTTTAGATAGGAGACGACTTATCTTAGTAATTTTAAGCTAAAAACTGGTTTTAGAACGTAGAAAAACCTTAGGGAGATATTAGGGAGCACTAAAAATAGTTTCAGACAATTGTTGAAATTGGAAGAATAACTAGTAACATGAAAGCTTTGTAATTTGTACCTTTGGATGAAGTGAGCTTATGATTATTTATTCTAGAGCTGAAGGTCAACTTGTTAGATTATTGTTGAGATAGATTGTAAAACCTAATGAATGTTGTATGTCTTGAATTGTGGTAGTTCTCTGCTAATAGAGCTATTGAGATGCATATAAATAATTTTTGTTATTGTTGAACGATAAAGACTCGCTAAGTGTGAACTTCGACAAATTGTGTATGTGGTGTGGGAATTTACATTCTGCTATATATGTATATTGTTATTCTATTTGTACCCAATGTAGTCTGGGTTCGACCCTCCACAAATTATTTGTTATGATTGTTAGATGGCTATAATTATAGTCGTTATGTTGTTTGATATATTTGTGTGACGAGTGGTTTCTACCGCTTGAGGGGCCAAGATTCATTCCATGAGAGTAGTACGTAGGCCTAAGCCTCATCTCTTTCTCTTGTTTTTTTTTTTGGACGTACGAGATTGTTGATGTACATGGCATGAGGGCTATACACGCAATGCCATGACAAAAGTCAAGAGGATTGAATAGAGAGTAAGGAATCAATGATTCTATTCCATTTGCGAGAAGGTGAGATTGGGTTGAGAAAGTGGATGATGGACAAAGATACACTGGGGTATAGTAGGTGGAGAAGTTCGAAGAACTTAGGGGAACTAGTGAGTAGTGACTACCTGACATTTGGTGAACTCATTTGGTGCAGGGAACTCATAAGCCTCACTTTGCTACTCCTGATGGGCTCCGAGACTATGATTTTTGAGTTGAGAGCTTGGGAATCAATGTATGTTGTATCGTATGTGGCAATTACTCTTAATTGTCATCCACACAATTGTATAAATCCATTAAGACCTAGGAGGCTTGGCGGCAAAGGTTGGACCCTACTATGTGACAAGTGTGCTAGTTATGCACTAAGGATCTCAAGAGTGTGGTTTGCCTAGAAAAAACCACACATAGTGGTTAAGTTGTATTTCCTTGTTTGTGGCATTTTGAGGAGCATAGGACTCACCTTGCAACCATAACTTTCAGGTATCGATGATGTTGACAATGTTGGTGCCCTTGTCAGCCTAACATAGTTCACAAGGGTATAGGTGTGGCCATGTGAGGTAGCATGTACTACATGTTATACATGTTGCACCCAAGTACATGTTGTGCCAATAGAATATCTTGATGCAACACCTGCTACTATAGACTATACTATAACCTGATACATCCCATGGGGATTCACATCTCCTTCATAGTTGCACTACCATGAAGACATTTGCTTGTACTTTGGACTTGAGGAGCCTTCATGTGGCTCCATTTAGAGCTTGTAGGCCTTGGATCTTTTTCATCAATGGAGTCCTTTGCTTCTTGAAGATCAATGGCAGTATAATGGAGAAGAATGAAAGGTGATTGGAGATGCCACTTCAAGGAGAAGATGAGTCAAGAATAAGCTCACCACCATAGGAAATCATGGATAAGAGCTTGAAGCTAAAAGAAGATGAATGGAGGGAGAGGGAGAGAGGGGAACGAAATTTCGAGAGATAGAAGAGGGAGAATCAGGTCTGAACTTTGAAGTCTAATTTCTCAAATGATCAAAGTTAAAAAAATGCACACACAAGACCTCTATTTATAGCCTAAGTGTCACACAAAATTGGAGGGAAATTTGAATTTCTATTCAAATTTCACTTGAATTTGAATTTGAATTTGTGAAGCCAAAATTTCACTAATTGTGATTATTGAATTTCAGGTATGGTTCAGCCCACTAATCCAAGATTCTCGACTAAGTGTGCTTACGTGTCATGAGGCATGTAAAGCATGAAGGACATGCACAAAGTGTGACAATATGATGTGGCAACGGGGTGTAGCAAGCAAATGATCACCACCCCCTTAGGCTGGTCCAAAATTTAATTGGATTAGGCTTCTCCCAATTCAATTAAATTTCTCCCAACACACACATCAAATAGTGAACTTAATGCATTTGAAATTACAAAACTATCCCTGATACAAAAACTAGTCTAAGTACCCTAAATTGTAGAAGCATATGTAATATGAAGTTTTGATGATGCCAACGATGAATGCTATTCAAGTCTGATCCAAGTCAAGAATCAAGAAATTCAAGAAGAACGATGAACTTAGTCCATAGGATGTTAAAAGAATTTATTAGATGATGTTGCACAGGTTTGGCTAAGGAAAATATGTTACAAAGTGTTTTAGTAAAACTCTATTTTAAAAAAAAGATATTTTTCTCTCTGGTAATCGATTACCATAGGATGTAATTGATTACCAGTAGCTAAATGTTTTTTAAAACAATTTACAAATTTTGAATTTTAAAATGTGTAATCGATTACATCCTATGTGGTTCTTGTGTGATCTTCATATTGTAACATATTTTCTTAAAAAGAGCCTTGGCCAAACACTTGCAAAATCTATAAGGATTCTTGTGTGATCTTCATATTGTAATATTCTTCTCTTCAAGAAAGAAAGTATCTTCTTACTCAAAGCAAACATTTGTTGTTTAAGAGACTGTGAGTCTCTTAAGTTGTAAGGATTTTTTAACACAAGGGAAGGGTGTCCCTATGTGGTTCATGATGGAAGCTTGCTTGTGGAGCTTCTATGGAGACTGGATCTTTGAGCTTTGATGAGGTCCTTCAATGGTGATTTTACACCATGGAGATGCAGCGGAAGGCAAAGGAGAAGAGGTCAGGGGAGGCACCATCCACTAGGAATAAGCCAAGGAAGAAGGAGCTTCACCACCAAGAATTGCCTTGGACAAGAAGCTTGAAGAGGATGCTTCAATGGAGGAAAAGAAAGAGAGAAGGGGGGAGCACGAAATTGAAGGAATAAAAGAGGGAGAGAAGTGGAACTTTGAAGTGTATCTCATAAGACTTTCATTCATCAAAGTTACAACAAATGTTACACATGCTTCTATTTATAGACTAGGTAGCTTCCTTGAGAAGCTTTCTTGAGAAAACTTCCTTGAGAAGCTTCTTTGAGAAAACTTCCTTGAGAAGCTAGAACATAGCTACACACTTCCTTGAGAAGCTAGAACATAGCTACACACATCCATGTTGGTGAGTATCAGAGCACCCCCAGAAAAAGCTCTTTTCACCACGAAAGGTCCTTCATAATTTGGGGCCCACTTGCCTCGATTATCTTTAACAGCGTGGGACATCTTGTTCAACACGAGGTCCCCCTCGTTGAACTTGCGCGGGCGTACCTTCTTGTCGAATGCGTTCTTTATCCTTCTTTGATACAAACGCCCATGGCTCATGGCAGCCAAACGCTTACCTTCAATAAGGTTAAGTTGGTCGTAGCGCACTTGAGCCCATTCTGACTCTTCTAGGCCTGACTCCGCCATTATCCTCTGAGAAGGAACCTCTACCTCAAATGGGAGTACTGCCTCCATCCCATAAACCAAGGAATACGGCATTGCCCCAGTAGAAGTTCGCACCGAGGTTCTGTATCCGTGTAGGGCGAAAGGCAACATCTCATGCCAATCTTTGTATGACACTGTCATCTTTTGAACAATCTTCTTAATATTCTTATTCGCAGCCTCCACAACCCCATTCATCTTTGGCCGATAAGGGGTAGAGTTATGATGCTGGATCTTGAAGTCTTCGCACATCTCCTACATCATCTTATTGTTCAGATTGGTGCCATTGTCAGTAATGATCTTCCTGGGGAGTCCGTATTGACAAATCAACTCTTTCTTTATGAATCTAACTACCACATTCCTTGTGACGTTAGTATAAAAGGCTGCTTCGACCCATTTGGTGAAGTAATCTATCGCCACAAGAATGAAGCGGTGACCATTTGACACTTTGGGTTCTATGGCCCCAATGACATCTATTCCCCACATAGAAAAAGGCCAAGGGGCGGACATAACATTCAGAGGATGTGGCGGAACATTGACGTTGTCCACGTATGCCTGACATTTATGACATTTCCTGACATGAGTGCAGCAATCGCTTTCCATGGTGAGCCAATAATAGCCGGCCCTGAGGATTTTTCTGGCCATAGCATGCCCATTGGCATGTGTCCCAAAGGAACCTTCGTGGATCTCCTCAATCATGAAGTTCGCCTCTTTAGCATCTACGCATCGTAGGAGGGTCATGTCATGGTTTCGTTTGTAAAGGATAGTACCACTTACAAAGAAACCAGTTACCAATCTCCTCAACGTCCTTTTGTCATTGTCAGAAATCCCCGGTGGGTATTCTTTGTTCTCGACATACTGCTTGATGTCGAAATACCAACTGTTTCCCATCCTGCTCTTCCTCTATTGCATAACAATATGCCGGCCTGCCTTGAGATTTGAATTCGATGTACGGCAGATCCCCGTGTGGGGCAAGTTGAAACATGGATGCCAGGGTGGCTAGTGCATCAGCCATTTGATTCTCTTCCCGAGGTATGTGGTGGAAGGAAATATCATCAAAGTACTTGGCTAACCTCAAGATGTGAGTTTGATAGGGTATCAACTTCGAATCCCTAGTTTCCCATTCTCCTTTCAACTGGCGTATGACCAAAGCTGAGTCTCCATACACCTTGAGTAGTTTTACATCAAAATCAATGGCCGCCTGAACCCCGAGGGCACATGCTTCGTACTCGGCCATATTGTTGGTACAATCAAAACCTAGCCTAGCCATGAAAGGAATACACTGATCATCCGGGGATACAAGGGCTGCCCCTACTCCGTGGCCCAAAGCATTTGATGCCCCATCGAAGCAAACAATCCATTTGTCTAGGTCCTCATGCGTCCGCTTCTCTTCAAACAGGGCCATGATATCTTCATCAGGGAACTTGGGGTGCATCGGCCGATAATCCTGGAGGGGTTGCTGGGCCAAATAATCTGCTAAGGCACTTCCCTTTACCGCCTTTTGGGTGACGTAAACGATATCGAATTCAGACAATAGTATCTGCCACCTGGCGATTCGTCCCGTGAGGGCCGGTTTTTCAAAGATGTATTTTACGGGATCCATTTTGGAAATAAGCCACGTGGTATGGATGAGCATGTACTGCCTGAGCCGATGTGATGCCCATACCAGAGCACAACATGTCCTTTCCAACATTGAGTAATTCATCTCACATGCGGTAAACTTCTTGCTCAAATAGTAGATGGCTTGCTCCTTTTTTCCAGAATCATCATGCTGACCCAACACACACCCCATAGACTCGTCCAAAACGGTCATGTACAGGAAAATAGGTCTTCCTGTTACGGGTGGCATGAGCACCGGGGGATTTGCGAGACTCTGTTTGATCTTTTCGAAGGCCTCTTGGCAGTCACCGTTCCACAAGACCGCCTGGTTCTTACGTAACAGCTTAAAAATGGGTTCACAGGTAGGGGTGAGTTGCGAGATAAATCTTGCGATATAATTCAACCTGCCCAAAAATCCCCGGACCTGCTTCTCGGTGCGTGGTTCCGGCATTTCAAGGATAGCCTTCACTTTCTCGGGATCTATCTCTATCCGTTTCTGACTTACGATAAATCCTAGCAGCTTCCCCGACTTCACCCCAAAGGTGCACTTGGTTGGGTTCAGTTTTAATTGGTATTTCCGCAACCTTCCAAACAGCTTACGCAGATTGACAAGGTGTTCATCCTCAGTCCGAGACTTGGCAATCATGTCATCTACGTAGACCTCTATTTCCTTATGCATCATGTCATGGAACAATGCCACCATGGCACGTTGATAGGTTGCCCAAGCGTTTTTCAACCCGAAGGCCATCACTTTATAGCAGAATGTCCCCCATAGGGTGACGAAAGTGGTCTTCTCTACATCTTCGGGTGCCATCTTTATTTGATTATACCCCGAGAAACCATCCATAAATGAGAAAAGGGCGAATTTGGCTGTATTATCTACCAATATGTCAATGTGTGGGAGAGGAAAATTGTCTTTTGGACTAGCCCGGTTCAAGTCCCGATAGTCTACACACATTCGAACCTTGCCGTCCTTTTTCGGGACTGGGACAATGTTGGCCACCCACTCCGGGTACCGCGCCACAGCTAAGAAACCTGCATCAAACTGCTTCCTTACTTCTTCTTTAATTTTTAATGACATCTCGGGTTTCATTCTTCGTAACTTTTGCTTAACCGGGGAAGATCCAGGATTCAACGGCAACTTATGCTGCACAATGTCAGAATCCAGACCGGGCATGTCTTGATACGACCACGCAAAGACATCTTGATACTCTCAAGAAGGATTATCAAGCCTTGGCGGATAGGCGCGGTCATACCGGTTCCTACCTTTACCTCTTTCTTTTCCTCCGGGGTCCCCAAGTTTACCAATTTGGTTTCTTCTTGGTGAGGCTTCATTTCACGTTCTTCCTGAGCGACCAGCATCTCCAACTCTGGTGACAGGATGTCCTCTTCCTCTTCCTCGTTTATCGTTTGGCTTATATCTCGATCGAAATCGATTGTCAAACCCTCGTTGTTAGGATCCTCAACGAATCGACCCTCATATCTATACCAAACAAGGCAAAAGAAACAAAAACATGCAAAATTATATGAGAAAGGGTGGTACTGCAAGAACGGATGAAACAAGATCTCTTTGTTTATTTAATAAGGTAGGTTTCACAAAACAAAAGAGAAAGGAAATCTATAGGCTCTAATTACATTGAATCAGCGGTATAGACTTCTGACTGGCTTATCACACGCCAGTTCCCCACTTGGGAATTGGGGTGGCATGGTTGCACAAAACTTGGTGGGTCTTGAGGGAACTCCTCTTCTATTGCAGCCACCTCCTCCTCGGACACCATTCCAACGCTGGTGAAACACTGGCTAATACGGTCGGGCCATACCCTATCCGCCCAAAATCTTGATGGCACGTTCCTCCTCCCCGGCCTCCCGGGTTCGTACCCTAATCCATATTTGTATGGATTTCCCTTGATATCGACCGCGTCGGCATTCCCGAGGCAGTCTTTGCCTAGACCCATTCCAGGCTCAAATCCATTCCTGAGCATAACACGCGCCACCATTATGGCCGCGTTGGAGAGAGAAGGTAGCGACGGACTTGGTTCCACCGAGGCGCAGCTCACCACCTCAAAGGATTGGAAAGCCGTTTCCAATGATTCTTCCGCCGCTTCTACGTATGGTGCGGAGGAAGGGCAGCTCACTAACATGTCCTCTTCACCCGACACTATCACTAAAAGTCCACCCACTGCGAACTTCAATTTCTGGTGAAGCGTTGAAGGGACCACTCCCAGGGCATGAATCCACGGTCTTCCCAAGAGGCAGCTACAGGCAGGATTTATATCCATTACTTGAAACACCACATTGCAAGTGTGGGGACCTATCTGAATGGGAATGTCGATTTCCCCCATTACTTCCCGCCGAGTACCATCAAAGGCCCGCACCACCATCGAGCTCGGTTTTAAACGTGACGCACTAAAAGGAAGGTTTTCCAAAGTGGTCTTCGGCATTACATTTAAACTCGATCCGTTGTCGATAAGTACCTTTGCGACAACGTGGTCCATACATCTCACCGACACATGTAGAGCCTTGTTGTATCCTCTCCCCTCAACGGGAATCTCTTCTTCCGCAAACGCGATGTAGTTGTTGGTGGTTATATGATTAACGATGCCTTCGAAACCCTCCACCGAGATATCATGTGCTACATGGGCATCGTTAAGAACCTTCATCAACAGCGCACGATGAGGCTCGGAGTTTATGAGTAGTTCAAGCAAGGAGATCCTTGCTGGAGTTTTATTCAGTTGCTCGACCACCTTAAACTCGCTTTGTTGGATGAGGCGGAGGAACTCATGGGCCTCTTCCAAAGTCACTGTTTTTCCTTGAAGTCCCTCTTTCTTTTCGGCTCCTCCTGCCACGGGAGGATCTACTTCTTTCGAGGGGGTGGCTATATCTGTGGGCTTTTGGACCATGGGCGTCTTCCCTTTAGAGGGCAATTCCGCCGGGTGAGGGGAAGCGAACACCCGACCAGTGCGGGTTATGCCACTGGGGCCAGTGATGTTGGTTACCTTAGCTGATAGGGAGTCAACTTCGGTTGCAACTCTTTCGCTGGACGCGGGAGGGGTATACTTCCACGGAACGGCCTTATCACTTTGATATGCAAATGGCGTTGGCTTGGGCGCCGCCCGCAGGTATATGGGTGTGGAGCCGGTCCCTTTTCTAGTAAAACATATCACTAGGGCCTTGGGGGTTAGAGGAACCTTCTTCTCTTCTGACGGCATGCAAATTTGTGGTTCTTCCTTCCCTCCTATGAACACTTCAAGCTGCCCGCAATCCATGAGCCGCTGAAGCAATTCTTCCACCACGGGACAGGTTTCCATGTCATGCGACTCCCCGAGGTGAAACAAACATTCATCCCTTTCATCTCCACCTCGGGAGACCATGCACGTCGCTTGCAGTGATTGATAGATGAAGCATCTAGAAGTAGCCACGTCTCCTAACCTCTTTGTCCGTGATGGCCCGTCCTCTTCGACGGCGTTCACGCTAGCACTTCCATGACTAGCTAGCGGGTTGGTTTTAACATTTGGGCCTTCTTCCTGAAACGCTAGCCAGCCGGCACTAATCAGATGCTGCACTTTATACTTGAACGGGATGCAGGAGTCAATATTGTGTCCAAGAACTCCACTATGGTACACACACTTGGCACCCGGATCATACCACTTGGGGTAGGGTGGCTGGAGAACCTTCCCGGGTATGGCCACCACCAAGTGATTCTCCAATAATGAAGGCCATAACTCGGAATATGCCATGGGAATAGGAGGGAAGTTGTCTTTCAGGTGCTGTGCATATCTATAGGTCGCGCCGGGGGCTGTATTATTAATTGGCCGGGGTGCGGCTGGAGCTGTGCGTTGGGCCGGCGCTCTTTCTGCTGCGGGTGGTCCTTTTACTTGAGTCGGGAGGGAATTCCCGGCTCGGATTAAAAAATTTGGGGGATTGGGCTGATATGAGCTTTGGATATTTTAGGGTGCTTTCATCCATGTTGGGGCAGTAGTGACCGCGTGGGCGTCTCCTTCCTTTTTCCTCGCGCCCACTGCCGGGGCTCTTCTGTTGTTGTTGGGGGCCATATTGGCAGCATATTCAAACTTGCCTTTTCGTAGCCCAGATTCAATCCTTTCTCTGGCGAAGTCGAGATCCGCAAAGTTAGCTGGCATGTAGCCTATCAGCTTTTCATAGTAGAACGTGGGTAACGTATCTACCATAATTGTGATCATCTCCCTTTCCGTCATGGGCGGTACGACTTGGGCTGCGAGATCTCTCCATCTCTGGGCATATTCCTTAATGGACTCATGCTCTCGTTTAGTCATACCCTGAAGTTGGTTCCGATCGGGAGCCATGTCCGTATTGTACTGGTACTGCCTAATGAAGGCAGTTGCCAAGTCCTTCCATGATCGGATCTGGGAAGCTTCCAGATTGGTATACCATGCTACAGCTGCCCCGGCCAAGCTGTCTTGAAAGAAATGGACCAACAACTTTTCGTCCGCAGAATACGCCCCCATCTTCCGGCAATACATCCGGAGATGGCCCTTTGGACATGTCGTCCCTTTGTACTTATCAAAGTTTGGTACTTTGAACTTGGGAGGGATGATGATGTTGGGCACAAGACATAAATCTGCCAAATCCGAGAATGGGTAATTACCGAGGCCCTCGACTGCTCTTAACCTCTCTTCAAGCACCTCAATCTTTCCCTTATCTTCCGCAAAGGGAATAGATTCTTTCACGGGTGTGGGTGAGGCCGGGGTATGGCGGACTATGTTCGGCTGGGGTAGTTCATGCGGGGATGGATCTTTGAGGTGGAGCAGGGGGCCAAGATGGGTATCTCCTTCCCCATCGTCTTGCCCGGGATAGTCTTCATAAGGTGGGAGTTGCCCCTCAAAAGTAGGGGCTTGGCTTAACTCTTCCGGGGTGGCACGGGGGGTGAAGTCCGGAGGCAGGCCATAAGGATAAGCTTACGGACTATACCTTCGACCGAACACGGTCGTGTTTCTGTCTAGGCCAGGATTCAAGGCGGGCTGCAGCACCGGCTCCGCTTCCCTAACTGTACTGTAGGCGGTTGCGGTGGCTTTATCCTCTATGGTTTTCTGGAGTTTTAACATGACCTCCGAGATGGAAGCCATTTGATCTTTTAAGGCCGATAGATCGGCCTTCATCTGTTTCTGCATGCTCTCTTCATTATCCATTTTTCTGGATCGAGTGTTGTAGGGGTGCCTTGGTTTTTTCTTACTTATGATGAAATTCCTAAAGAAATAAACAACGGTGAGTATGCCACCAAAACATGAGTATACAAATGGATGATCGAAGCACTTGGATCCACCCCAAGATTTTTAGATAACGTAATGAGTCCAGAACTTCTTATTTTATATAAAGAACAAAGCTTTCATCTAGCCAAGATTATACAAAGGTGTTACAAAAGAACCTAACGATTCCTAATTATATGGGCCATCAAATCTATCATGTGTTGACAGTAATTGATTAGCCCATGAATCTCCTCGGGGGCAGTACCCACTTCAGCCATGGCTTTTGCTTTGGCTAATAGACGCGGGAGGTCTTGACTTCCATTCAAGGTCAAGGAGAATCTATCCATCCACATAGTCGCTTCTTGATGCAGCACATCAATCACCCTCCCTCTTGCTTCTTTTTCGGCATACATTTGTGCAAAATCCTCCACTAGCTTTTGTTCATGGGCCATGGACTGGTTCAATTCTTCCTTGTATTGCCCTATGATGGCTAGCATGCTTTGCTCCGTGGCTTCCAGGTGTTGAGCCAAACCTCTTTTGGACCTCGCGCAAGCAACTAACTCTTCTTTTAAGATCATGCCATGCACCCGTGACCGATCTCTCTCCTCTCTTCGGAGCTTGAGCTCATTGTTGCTACCCCACAATGCTCCTCGGAATTTTTCTCGGCCATGTTCCTCCTTGCGGGCCCTTTTGGTTTCTTGTTCAAGAGCTCTTGCAGTGGCCGTGTTTTCCTCTTGTAACTCGGTGCACTCCTTCCGGATGTGTGTAACAGCTGATTTGAACTTCTCCTTGGCGAGTCTCGCCTTCCCTAGCTCTAACTTTAGAGCTCAGACTTCTTCATCTTCCTCCGGAGCTTCGAATTTCTCCTCATCGACAACTTTCAATTTGGAGAGCCAACCTAAGCCCCGCGTGTGAATTCTTAGCCACCCATGATAACCTCCAATGACGCCATTTCGGATGCCCCTAAGCTCCTTGTCTTTCCTCAACGGACTCCTCCACACCTTGTGGATTCTTTGTATAACCTTGAGACCTTGCGCGCCTAGATCCCTCACAAGGAAAGGCGAGAGACTTTCTTCGGTTGGCGCTCCCCTCATGGGATACCCTAGCTGTCTTATGGCGAGTGCGTGATTATAATTAATACAACCCCTAGTCCCTATCAATGGAACATTAGGATAGTCCCCACACAAGAAAAGAACTCCTCCCTTGCCTTCCTTCCAACGAGGAAACCAATTGATCGTGCTGCCCCCTATCCCAGCCAAATGTTGGTCCCAAACGACTCTCCCTTTTTTGGCGCACGAGCGATAGCTTTGAAGCGAACACGGGTGTCTCGTGTCTTGTCGGAACAGGTGTGAAATCAACCATACACAGAGAGCGGGTAAACAACAGACAATCCGTGCACTATTTTTCTCGCACCTCCGGTCAAAGGTGTCGAACAAATCTGCCAAGATAGCCACCACTGGACTTTCCTTGCTATGGTGATATGCGAGGAAAGCATCAATGGCGGCTAAGTCTACCAAGCCGTCAACGTTCGGAAAGAGGACAACCCCAAAAATCAGCAAAGCTAAAACATCCGCAAACGGGCCCCACTTCTCTTGGCTTGCCATATCCCTTGCCTTGTCTTCCAAGTATTTCCGAGGCAGGCCCACTATGCCGTTCCGAATTTGCTTTATGCGATCCAACTCTTTTTGCTGGATCTCCAATCACAGCCGCAACCTTGCTCAAGGAAGGAAGAAAGCCGGAGAAAAGATATGGTTTTCTCCCCCCCGAGAGGGCATCCTAATATCTCTTCAAACTCCTCAATAGTTGGCGCCATTTGGAAGTCCCCAAACGTGAAACACCTCAACGGCTGGTCGTAGTATTGGGCGAGGGATACGATGGCTTCCGTAAATACCTACGCTACGGTCAAATCTAGAATCTTCCCGTAAACTTTGCGGAAGGCTTGCCTTTGGAGGGGTCCCATCAATCGTCCCAATTCCTTGAGGCTAGTGACATCCAGACCTTTAACCTTGACTTGATAAAACCTTTTGCCGTTTTGATTTGTCCCCATCATTTTACCTAAAAAGGAGTGGATTAAGACTCCGACATGAATGATGCAATGCGTATGCATGAAACGGAAAGAAAACAACACAAAGGGGTAATTCACACATACGAGACCGCAGAGATCCAATTTTAATGCTACGTTTTGGGCATGACGGCGCCTCAACGTAGCATTAAAAAGGTTACGTATTACTCCAAAGAAACCAAACATCACTAGCAAAATATAAAATAGTACTATTTACCAAAAATGCATGAGAACGAATGGCACGGAGCGTGTTTGCTCTTTGCCCCTATTTGGGAACCTAGGACAATATCTAGGGGTCCCTAATAACTACTCCCCAACAATTCATAACTCACACGGCTGTTTTCTAGAGGTATCATCACTCAAGATAATAATGTTGTGGCGGTATGGAATACCAGCGATAACACATTATAAAGAGAGAAAGCTCTAGACGAGGTTTCACTATTATCAAGCAAGTCGGAGACCTAGCATGATGATAGATTCACCTCCACTCCTTAAATTCCCATGAACCCGGGTGTAGGGCCCCTTTTTTACTCAAACCCGTGGGTGCTTAGAATGCAGTGTAAAGAATGCGAAATAGACAACAGTTTATTTACATTTTACACAATTCAACAAATGCACACACGAAGTTTCACAATTCCACAATTCCTAAAATAGGCCTAACTCACAAAAGATCCCCAGTGGAGTCGCCAACTGTCGCAACGTGCCCTTCGCGGGCGAGCGAGGGCGAGGCTCACGGGTGCGCTTTCCAAAGGAGGAAAGATGCGCGGAGTCGCCACCAACGTTTATTTGTGGAAAACGTCGGAAAAACCGAAGGAAACCGGTCAAAATGAAAATTCTAAGTTCGGGAGTTGTATTTACGCTTGAGGAAGGTATTAGCACCTCTCACGTTTGTCTCAAAGGACAACAACCTATTTTTTAGAATTGTGGAATTGTGTTATCTTAACTTTTATTTCTTTTTATTTTTTGAGGTCGACAAAAGCGGGGCTTTTGCTCCTACGTACCCTCCTTTGGAGAGGAAATCAGACCTACGTAGTTCTTTCTTATGCGTGAATCAAGTGATTCTTTTTTACTTTGAAAGGTGATCATTTTAAGGCGTTGGACTTTAAGAATGATCCATTTTACTTGGAAAGAAACTGAAATGATAAACTTCCAAAATCCTATTTTTTTTTACGAGCTTGACAAGGCGAGTTGATTTTAGCCTTAGTTTCACTTTAGTTATTGGCCAATTCAATTAAGAATGAGAAATCCCAAAGAGAAAACGTTCGATTGATTTTTCGCTTTTATTTTACTAAAAGGTATTTTTTTATTATTATATTATTATTTTACCTCTTTTTTGATTTCTAACATGGTTATGGCACGACCGAACGGTCGGAACTCATTTTAACCAAAATTAACGGATGATGCAATTCAAACGATCGGTGGAAATTTATTTTATTTTTAGATTAAGCGAGAAATGACTTAAATAAATGGCTTAAGCACGTCAAAAGGGGGTATGAAAAGTAAATGAAAACGAGAATAAAAATACATGAAACAAAATGTGGACCACCACGGGTACATAGAATGAATTGAAAAGCTTGGTTTGAGGTACTTACCCGTTGAAGACTGAAGAAAACGAAGAACGAACGATGAATCTTTGAAGAACGGTCGAGAATCTTCGCGTAATTACTCACGGAAACGTTACGGAAGCGCCTCGGCTTGGATTTTCTTCACGGAACTAATTTTCCTCAGCAAATTCGAAAGAGAGAGAAATGCCTAAGGGGCTGAACCATTTTCTTCTTCACTTCTTCCCGTATTTATAGCAAAATAGGGGAGAAGCTGGCCGCCCAGCTCGCCCAGGCGAGCAAGGTTGCTTCCTCCAGAAGCAACAGCCTTCTGGAGGAATCTTCTGGAGGGCCCAAGTGGGCCTGGTTGCTATTTACACCCCCATTTTTACTAAATACACCCTCTTCTATTTTTTTGGTGATTCTTTTTCCGTAACGTTACGAAACTTTACGAATTTTGTAACGATACCTATTTTCCTTCCGCAAGGTTACGAATCCTTACGGATTATGTATTTACTCTTTTTTAGCTTTCGAAGAAGTTATGGAAACTCACGGATTGCGCAAAAACACCTCTTTTCGATTTCCGCCATATTACGAAATTTCACGAATCACGCAAGCCTGCTTCCTTTCGATTTCTGAGACGTCTCGGGACTTCATTTATTGCACGTCATCAAGTAATAATCCCCGGACGAAATTAGGGTATGACACACTCAACACATTTATCATACCACTGATCTTAGGGATTTGGTGCCTAATAATACCTATTTTGGGCACCCATAAAGCACAATGATTTAGGATCTTACGAACCAAACCCTTATCTAACAACTCCTTTACTTGAGGAATAACCTAAAGAGGTGTGGCAGTGCTAACAAGTGTTCTTTTACAAAGGAGAAGATGTGGAGGTTGTCTAAGAATGGAAGTTTTTTTTTGTTTCTTTATTGCAAAATGACTTTGCTTCTTAGCTAACTTCTCGGAGGAGACACTTACCTCCTTACACTTCTCCTAAACCATTAAAGGTTGTTCTTCTTTTCTTTTTCTATTCTTTTCTTCATCCCGTTTGAGTCTTATTTGTATTGGATCCCCAGCCACTTGTGAAGGTGTCAAGGGAACAAGTTTGAACCTTTTGCTTCCATGGGTGAGGGTTATTTCATTGTGAGACCATTGTGGATTGCTTTCTTGTCAAATTTACATGGTCTACTTAACCAAATGTGCCCTGCTTCCATAGGAATTATATCACATAAAACTTCATCACAATAATCTCCTATAGAAAATGGTATCTTTACTTGTTGATTGACTATCATTTCCCCTTGCTCATTGAGCCATTGAAGCTTGTAAGGATTTGGGTGGGAAATGATAGTGAGACTCAACTTGGATACCAAGCTTGTGCTTCAACAATTGCAACAAGACCCACTATCCATAATGAGAGAACAATTTTTTTTTAAAACCTTGCATCTCGTATGAAATATGTTCTCTCTTTAGGTTTGGGTTAGGTCAGCGGATTTACTCCCAAGGAGCCTTCTCACCATTAGAAGATCACCTTCTTCATAGGGTAAACCTCTTCAATATGCTCATCACCCATGGCTTCACCTTCATTTCCACTTGAGGAAGGAGAAGAAGTAGCCTCCTCTTGGCTACTATAGATGTCTTGACCCCTCATAATCATGGTTTTCTTTGTGGGGGTATTGAGAAGCAATGTGGCCTTTCCCAATACATTTAAAGCACTTAATGTTACTAGTTCTATCTTATGAACTAGCCTTTGGAGTGATTTCCTCTATGCATTTACCCTTATCATCCTTTGGCTTAGAAGGTGGTACTCCTTGTCTCTTACTTCCATATTTAAACTACTTAGGAACCTAGCAATGCTTGTTTTTTCCTCCTCCCTAAGTGATGCAATCCTACCCCCCAAGGGCATTGGATAGAAGACTTCCAGAAGATTGGACCAGAGGTGCAAGAGAAGGCCCTAGGGTTCTCATGAGTCTTATGAGATTTCGGGCCTATGGGCTAAGTATGAGCCCACTTATCTTTGTACATATTAGATTAAGATTTCAAGTGAATAGGCATTTTGGTCCTTGACTTTGGACCCATTTTGCAAATTAGTTCCTATCTTTTTGAAATGTAAAAAATAGTCCATATCTTTGCATAAGTGTTGCAAAATAGTCCTTGTTGTTAAATTTGAAAGTAACGTCGTTAGTGAGGTGCATTGTTGGCAATTTTAGTGCCACGTAGACTATCCAAAGGTGGTTTTTATAGTGGGGGACCCAACCAGCCGTAGTAGAAATCACTCTCTCATTCTCCGACACCCAGAAGTTCCAAACGACGTTGTGTGTTGTTGTTGCGACATTCTTTCAGTCTCTTCTTCTTCTCATACATTCAAAGGTGGAGCCATTGAAGACGCTGGTGGGGAGGGAGCTAGCAATTGCAATGGGGTCCAATAATCGTGGCAACTCGAAGGAGTTTCTAGAACTCATAAAGTCCATCGGCGAGTCCCAATCCACGGCCGAGGAGGACTGCATCGTCCTCTGCGAGATCAAAACCCTAAAACGCTGCATCAACGACGTCGACACTTCGAAACGCAAGATCGAAACCCGTTCTAGTGTTTATTCACAATGAGAAGCCCATAGCAAAGTCTCATGTGATTGTTGAATACATTGATGAGACATGGAAGAACAACCCCATCTTGCCTTCTGATCCTTACCAAAGAGCCTTGGCTCATTTCTGGTCCAAATTCATTGATGATAAGGTAATTCAACTTTTCTTCTTTCCTTGTTTTGTTCTTATTTGTCCCCAAAACATCACCTTTCATGACATCTATATGTATGTTGGAATCAGCTAGAGAAACATTACAAAAAATTGAATAAATTCTATTCATTAATTGTCTAAAATCGTATTAATTGGGGTGGGGTATTATATATGTTTCATAGTTGGTTGTATAGAAATATCAACAACACAATTTTTAACATGCCTTTTTTTAATCATTTTCTATTATTAATTAAAATTTATTTAAAATAACGAGTTTAAGTGAATCACACTTTTAAATCTTTCCTAATCTTGTAATTTTTAATCAACTTTATTCAATAGTATAGTTGTTAGAAAGAGTGTAGAGATTGTTTTGCTAGCAGTTAGCACTACTTTTTATGCTATATATATAACACAGATAAGTTTGTCCTAATTATAATATAAATTAAGCACTAATAAATACTGTGATTTATGAAATAGGTTTTTGGTGCTGCATGAAAAGCTGTTTTCATAGCTGATGAGAAAGAGCATGAGAAGAATGTTGAGGAAGTAATTGAGGCTCTGCAGTTTCTTGAATGAGATGAAGGACAAGAAGTTCTTTGGAGGAGAGGAGATTGGGTTGGTAGATATTGTTGTTGTCTACACAGCATTTTGGGTCCCTGTGGTTCAAGAAATTGCAGGGTTGGAGTTATTCACAAGTGAGAAATTTCCTAAGCTCCACAATTGGAGCCAAGAATTTTTGAACCATCCAATTGTCAAAGAAAGTCTGCCCCCTAGAGATCTTGTTTTCACCTTTTTCAAGGGTCTCTATGAAAGCCTTTTTGGTTCAAAATAGATTTGATGATGCAGTGTGAGACTTAGTATTTCTAAGAATTATATGTTTATTAAAGGCTTCTATGAAAGCCTCACTACTTTAAAATAGATTCATGTATGTGAGATTCAGAATCTCTGGGGAAAATTGTGTATGGTGTGGACTACTTGTTTTGTTTGTCATTGAGCTATATTGTTGTTAATTAGGATTTTGTTTCAAAATGATGCTTATAAGTTGTAATCTAGGATTTCTCTCCCTTTCAGAGAAATCCTAGGTTTTTCTTGACATTTGCTATTTCAAAGAATAAATTATATAGCATCTTTCTATTTCTCAAAGTTCTTTCTCTTTATGATTTAGATTTAGAAACTTGAAGCAAAGCTGGTGTTTGCAATGATTGGAATTTCTTTGCCAAATATTATGAGGGACATTGCGTATAATAATATACTAATTGCAGTGGTAAACTATTGCCATGGAAAGAATAATCAATTATTGATTCATATTAGAACCCAAAAGTTCTAAAGATCAAAAGAATCAATTATAATTAAAAATAATCAATTAAATATGTTTGAAATTGTTGCAACTGGTTTTCAAACTTGACTTTTCCTTTCCTTTTTCACTTGCCTATAAAAGGTTAACTTTCATGTGATAGTGGGAGAGAGTAATTTCAAATTTTACAAAAGAAAAAACTTCAAAAAAAATGAAAACAATTATTTTATCAAAATACAAAAAATAAAAGAGACAAAATTAAATTTTACAAAAGAGAGAAAAGAATGAAAATTTGTATTTTATAAAATTTTACAAAAGAGACACCTTCAAAAAGAATATATAAAAATAAAAGAGACTAAAAAAACACAATTTATTTACATATAATTTTATCAAAGCGAGAGACTGTAGTTTTCTAATTACACAAAAAAAAATGCACCCTTATAAGTAAGTTCACTACTGCCTTCAACATTTTCAAATAATTAATTATTCAAAACCATTGTATAGTAATACAAATAATTATATGTTTAATATTTTTAGTTACTTAAGAATCTTAAATGACATTATAAAGTTTAAAATGATTATTATAATTTAATTTCGTAATTATAATTAATTTTTTTTTCATAGGTAGAATAATTTATCACAATTCTGCAGACAAGTGAAAACGATAGAACTGTACCACATAAGATAATGTTCCCACGCATATAATGTGAACCAGTGTTACTGTGTACAATTTCCATTTTGTACATCCCGATTCTTGTATTACGATGTTGCTTATGTGATCCTTTTGTAGATTAAGTTGCTGAAAATACTTGCGTTACTGGGAAGTGGCGACAAGCAAGCTAGTGGACACATGTACACTGTGCTTGGTGATATAATTAAGATGGCAAAGTGGAAGTAGCAAATCTAAGGGGAGGGACAAGCTTAAGAGGCAGAGGATGGCAAAGTGGGAAGCCATGGAAAAGGAAAACGAAGAGATGGAAAGGAAAAGGAAAGAGGAAGAGTTTATTCATGAGAGGGAATGGGAGGAGAGAATGAACTACAGGGGTTGGAATGGAAGAAGAGGGTTGACGAGGCTGGAATGGTTTTTATCCTAACTTATTATAATTTTTCAATTCAGTCCAAAGACTTGCAACATGGGTTTGCGTACATGAACAAAGACTTGTCACATAGACATATGACTAACAGTGGAAATTGGATTTTAACAGTAGGGAATTATTTGCATAACAGATGTAAAGACAAAGACTATTTTTTATATTTCAAAAAGATAGGGACTAATTTGCAAAATAGGTCCAAAGTCAGCGACCAAAATGCCTATTCACTCTTAAGGTTTCATTATTTTTGGGCCTTGTATTTAGGGCTCCATAATGTAGGTAGGGTAACCTACAAATGTAGGATTCTTCAGCCCTTGTATTTTAGGGCACCTAGACTAGTTTTTGTATTAGGGGTGGTTTTGTAATTTGACATGCATTACGTGAATATTTGATGTGTGTGTTGGAAAATAAATTTAATTGAATTGGGAGAAGCCCAATCCAATTAAATTTGAGACGGGGAGGTGAGCATTTCCTTGCTACACCCCATTGCCACATCATATAGTCACACTTTGTGCATGTCCTTCATGCTTTACATGCCTCATGACACCTAAGCACACTTAGTGGAGAATCTTGGACTTGATCTTGGATTACTGGGCTGAACCATAGCTAAAATTCACTAATCATAATTACTGAAATTTTGGCTCCACAAATTCAAGTGAAATTTGAATAGAAATTTAAATTTCCCTACAATTTTGTGTGACACTTAGGCTATAAATAGAGGCCATGTGTGTGCATTTTTTCAACTTTGAGAATTACACTTCAAAGTTCAGACCTCATTTGAGGCACAAAATTTCGTGCTCCTTCTCTCCTAAGGTGTCCCATATGAGAACCTAGGTTTGTATTGAAACAAAAAATAAGAACAAACCTACCAAATGAGTCTCAGAATCATGAAGATGTTGGATGCATGGGTAATTTTACAAAAGAGGGTTGCACCACTCTACACATTCATCATACCATCTATCACAGGGATTTGGTGTCTCATAATACCTATTTTGGGTACCAACAAAGCACAAGGATTTAAGCTCTTACGAACCAAACCCTTATCCAACAACTCCTTTACTTGAGGAATAATCTCAAGCCCAAGAGGTGTGGTAGTGCTAACAAGTGTCTTTTTACAAAGGAGAATATGTGGAGGTTGTCTAAGAGGGGGAGTTTCTTTAATATTTGTCCTTATTTCAAAATGACTTTCCTTCTTAGCTAACCTCTTGGAGGAGACACTTACCTCCTTACACTACTCCTTAACCATTAAAGGTTGTCCTTCTTCTTGGGGGTAGATTTCTTCACTAGATTCTTCCCCTTTTGCTTCTTCACTTTCACTAGAGGAAGGTGAAGTAGTAGCCTCATCTTGGCTACTATAAATGTCTTGGCCCCTCATAATCATGGTTTTCTTGGTGGGGCATTGAGAAGTAATGTGTCCTCTTCCAAGACATTTAAAGCAAATTATAGAGCTAGTCTTCTCTTGCATACTAGCCTTAAGGGGTTGCTTTTCTGTTGTCTTCCCCTTATCATATTTGGGCTTAGAAGTTGTCACCCCTAAGATGTTTTGACCTTGGTCTTTCTTTCGATAAGAGTGAGAGCCATAAGATTTTGAAGTAGACTTCCTTTTAAGTTGTTGCTCTACCCTTATTTCCCAATCTAAGTAAGCCTCTACATTGTCCTTCCCATGGAAGTATAGGAGGTTAATGTTTTCCTCTTGAAGCTTTCTTTCCTTTTCTCTCCTATGTGAATGAGGTCTAAGATGTGACCTATGCCTTCCTTCATAATAGTCACGAAGTTCTTCACTTAGGCTCTTACAAGAGTTATGACTACTATAGGAGGCATGTTTTTCTTTTCTTAACTCTTTTAGTATTTTCCTTCTTTCTTCTTCCCTTATTTGTTCCCTCTCATCTTGATTTATTTTTACCCTCTCTTTTCCTTTTTCTTTTCTTTCTAGTTTTTCTTTCCATAACTTAAGGGAACTCAACTCATCTAAGATTCTAGATAGAGGGTCCTTATGACTAGTACCCTCGCCATTAACACTAGATGAATGATGACTCATGTTGGTTCCTAAGTTATGGTTCTTTCTTGTTGGGGGTTTGAAAAAAAGGTAAAAGCTAGGGTTCCAAAAGAACTCAAGATAAGTGTGATAAGCAAGAAGAAAGTATTATGCAATAACAAGATAAGATAGGTGTGACTAGTAAAGAAAATAAGCTATGAAAGTAAGCAATAAATTAAAGTGAAAGAAATATAAACTAGGTGGTTCCTAAGAGTGTTTGGATGACCTCATTTAAGGTTCCCAACAAAACACTCACTATCCTAAGGAAAAATTGCCTAAAATTATTACACACAAATGGAAGTAGGGTGACCTATTGAAGGCTCCCAACTTACTTCCAATGAAAGGCCTTTTTTGTTACAAAATTTGAAAGCAATGAAGGTAAGTAAATTGTCAATTAAAAAATTACAAAAAGGTCCTCAATTTTGGTGGTTGTTATCTCTTTGGTGATTCACCCAATTTGGAGTGCTTCTTAGTCCAATAGCTCTTAAGGTGGTTGGCGCCTTGCTTCTTGACTCAAATTCTTAAAGGGATGACACCAATCCTCCTTTGCAATTCCCTATATGGCAACTCACAAACAAGGAAACAAAGAGACAAGTAAAAACCAAAGAACAAAAAAAAATGAAATGAAAGCTAAACCAATATAGTTTTATCAAGACAAATTTTCAAGAATTATTCAACAATTAAAGCAATGACAAGCACATAAAAGCAAGCTAGGACTCAAAGAGAAACCTAGAATGGCTCTAGAGTAGAGTGGAAAAACTAAAAAAAGACTCAAGAAACCTCTAGTTTGGGTACTTGTTTTCACACTAATTTTCAATTGAAATTTCAGAACTAAGATTGGTATAAAATAGCCACCAATTATAGAATAAATTTCGAGCCAAAAGAAGCACACATCCCTTTCACTTTTTTTCCTAGATACTGATTTTTCTGCAAACTTGTGTGATTTTTCGTATTTTTTCCATTTATCCAAATCACTTGGTTCTTTTTTTTATAATTTTGTTCCAGATGTCTAGAAAATTCAGTAAACATTTCAGCTCAAAATTTGTAGTGACCAATTCCCAGTAATTTATACAAGTTCATATGTTCAAGCTGCCAGCACCTGCGATTTCAACCTAGAAAGCAAGAGTAGTGTTTATCTTGCTTAAGGCTTGGATAGTTACAATTTATGTTTGCTTATGCTCAATTATCTTGAATAACACAATTCTAGAGAGCTTAAGACTTATTTTGATTCACAAATCCAGCCACAACTCAACACCACAACTCAATTTCTTCATAGGCATCATGTAGGAAACTTAGAAAACAAAAAAACATTCAACAACAAGACTACTTCTAGGAATTGATTTAGAACATGTTATGAACTAAATAACATGCATGAATTCGACTCAAAATTCAAAAGATAGGATAAGAATGACAAGAATACATGAAAAAATGTATCTAGAATTCAATCAAGAAAATAAAAAATTCAACACAAACTTAGAACATAATGTGACAATTATTATGACTAAACATGACTCTAAGATAACATGGATTAAGTGATTCACACTTATATTTTTGTGTTTTTTTTTCTAATCAAAATTTTGGAAGAAAATTGAGATCTAAATGTTCAGCACAAGAAGATTATGACTGAAAAATGATAGAACCTAAAATCAACACAAAACCATGATTCAAGAGTAGATCTACAAAATTTCAACCATAGAAATGCCAAGTGTAGATCTAAGATTTAATCGGTTTATTTTTTTTTTGAATCTACTCTAATCAGTACCAAACCATAAGACAATGGAGGATATACATGGAGAATAATATGAATAACAAGGAATTAAAGCGAATTGACCAAACAAAAAGATAGAGGAAGCAAAAGAACATCTCCTAGATGAAGATGCTCTTGATACCACATGACGTAGCTTCATGTGGAGCTTGTAGGCCTTGGATCTTCTTCATCAATGGAGTCCTTTGCTTCTTGAAGATTGTTCACATCTTGGTACTAATTATTTTTGTGGATGTGAAATCTAACTGGCAAGTGCACCGGATCGTCAAGTAAATAAGTAAAACGGAATGAACTAAGTATCGAACTCAGGGAACTTGTTTTACTTGGAAAAGTGTCATTCAAAATGTAAGTGTTTGTAAAAAGAATTTGTTGGATCAAGTGGCCTCAGAATAATTAAGAAGGGGGGGTTGAATTAATTATTAATGTACCTTGACTAATTAAAAATCTATCCTTCTTAATGTTACTATATTCAATTAGGCTTTTACTATAATGTTAAGAAAGTAAAGAGCAGAAATAAAAACTTAACAAAAATAAAAAGCGATAATTAAATAGCACAGTGGAAATTAAAGAGTGTAGGGAAGAAGAAGACAAACACAAGAGTTTTATACTGGTTCGGCAACAACCCGTGCCTACATCCAGTCCCCAAGCGACCTACGGTTCTTGAGATTTCTTTTGAACCTTGTAAAATCCTTTACAAGCAAAGATCCACAAGGGATGTACCCTCCCTTGTTCTCTTTGAACAACCAAGTGGATGTACCCTCCACTTGAACTGATCCACAAGAGATGTACCCTCTCTTGTTCTCAGTCACAACAACCCAAGTAGATGTACTCTCTACTTGTACCACAAAGGATGTACCCTCCAATGTATTAAGACAAAGTTCTCAGGCGGTTAGTCCTTTGAAACTTTGTGAAGGGGAAACAAAAGATATCTCAGGCGGTTAGTCCTTTGAAATCTTTTGTTTAAGGGAAAGGGAAGAATCAAAAGAATTCTCAGACTGTGTCATTTTGAATTCTTTGAAATGGGAGAAGGGAGACACAAAAGAATTCAAGTGGTTAGTCCTTCGTTCTTTTGGAAAAGAGAGAAGAGAGACACAAAAAGAATTCAGATGGTTAGTCCTTGGCGAATTCTTTTTGGCAAAGGGAGAAGAGAATGAAAAAAAATTTAGCACACTCTTTTTTTTGTGAAAGAACAAGGTTTGGAAACCAGAAAACTTTAGAAAGCTTTTGGCAAAGGAAGAAGAAGAAAGATATCAAAAGGTTATCAAAAAGTTGTGTGTAAAGGTTGTAATAATTTTTGTTCAAAAAATGCAAGTCAAGGTCTTGATTTTATAGACTCTTCATGTCTGGTCAAGAAAAACCATTGGAAGAGTTATAACCTTTAGAAAAACCTGAAAACCATTGGAAGAGTTACATCTTTTGATTTTTATTCAAAACTTGTCACTGGTAATTGATTACCAAAACCATGTAATCGATTACACAAAGCATTTTATGAAAGGATGTGACTCTTCACAATTGATTTTGAATTTCAACATTCAGATACACTGGTAATCGATTACCAATATATTGTAATCGATTACACCATTTAAAAAACAATTGGAACGTTAGAAATTCAGTTAAAAGCTTTTGAAATAAAACTGTCACTGGTAATCGATTAACAGAGAGTAAAAACTCTAGTAACTTAGAAAATTTTGAGAAAAAATCTTTTGAAAAAAAAAATTATGCTATGTTTGTTTTTTTAAGAAATCTTTTCAATACTTCCCTTGTGAAGTCTTCTTGATTTCTTCTCTTGAATCTTGAATTCATCTTCTCTTGAATCTTGAAATCAAACTTCTCTTGATCTTGTTGACTCAATCTTGAAATCATTCTTACTCAATCTTGAAGTCATTATTTGGGCTTTTTGTCATCATCTTCGTCATCATCAAAACTACTTGAATCAACTTGATTCATCATCATGAAGCTTGCTTCTACAGAATTAAGTGTCCTGAATTGAAAACAAAGGTATTTTCTATTCTAATCAAAGAAATAGTAAACCTAAGCAATTGAGTGTGAAAACAAATAAGTAAAAGCGTTGGGTCCTTCTATCGAGATACTTGATGCAATTTGAGTTTTTCTCTATTTTAAATTATTTGTGTTCTATATTGAGGAAAAATATACCAAACAACAATGTCTTGTGAGTTTGGACTAATTTAAACTAAACTTCGTTCGCAGATGTCTCTTGTTGAACTTAGCTTAATTTAAACAGCATTATAGTCACAACATAATAAAAACCAAAACCTTGCACTCTATTCCTAGCAATGCAGTTATCTAGCCCTGCTCTATCAAGTTCTAAGGAAACAGTACATTTTCCAATGCTAAAGTTCCTAACAGCACACACCAATGGGTGATCAAACAACAAGCATGCATACAATAAGCGTAGATAGAAACATTGAACACATGAAAATAACTTCAAATAGATAATAATAATATTTACATCAAGTATTCAACAGAGATTCCCAACAAAGGATTTTAGCCCTCCATTACAAGGGAGCAGGTTTCACAAATAGGAGAAGGGTTTCAGAGAAAATACCATATTACAAAGCAATCGAGATTCCTCCTCCACCTCTAAAAACCTAGGACTTACTCTTTAGCCTAGAATCTACCTAAAAGTTAGGGCCTTTGCTTCCTTGCTCAACTTTTCCCCTGTTCTCTGCACACAATTTGCAGTCTATTCAGACCTCCCTCACATTCTCTGCAAGTCAGGCTTAAAAAAGGGTTTTCTGTCCGCGAAGGTGCGCTTAGTGCCATTCTCGTGCTAAGCGCGAGTAAGTGAGATTTGGCTTAGCGTGAATCTCGCGCTTAGCGCAGAAGAGACAACCATCTCGCTTAGCGAGCTGCATACGCGCTAGGCACGTGCTGGCGTGGAAGAACTCTCTTCAAGCTTATCCTTAATCGCTAAGCCACTGTTGTCTGACTTAGCAATTTGGTCTCGCTAAGCGCATGGTTCAGGCTTAGCGAGACAACAACTTTTGCACCTTCATAATTTTCTCCTTTTTACCTAAAATTGAGGTGAAATTTACATTAAATTCATAAGGAAGGCTTCTACTGAGCACATATGAAAACTAAACTAGAAATATTTACAATCCTACCAAAAAAAACCATAAATTGGGAGATTTATATACATTTTGGAAAACTTGTCTATACAAAAGTTAGTCATAAAAGACAACTAACAAACTCCCCCAAATTTATAGTTTTGCTTGCCCTCAAGCAAAGAAAGAATAGTTCACTTGTCCTCAAGTGACAAAATCACAGTGGTTATTCACAAGGTTTTTATTCCAAAGAATTCAATCACATGACATGAATGAGATGAAATGCTTCCATCAATAGCTTCTCACAAGACACGCAGCTTTTGAAAGATATGAACATGATTATTAAGAAACACAGTTGAAATAAGCAAGTAAGAATGACAGATATCAAGGAAGGATCATCACCCAAAGCCTCACGGTCACTATTTCACTTAAGGACAAGTGTTTAGGTTATCCATCAATCAACAACCAACATAAGTCTCAATCTTTGAACTTCATTTCATATCATACAATCAAGAACACACAAACTGAATCCAAAGGACTTTACTAGGCTTGTAATGAGGCTGGGCTGCAACAAATCATGGTTTTTCTAGGATGCAAAAGCTTAGGTTCTATGAGAGCATTTATTCTTAGATTAACCCTTTCTATAATTATTCCCAACTTCTATTACATTCATTTAATTACTTAGCTTTTCTTTTTCTCATTTAATAGCACACACATTTTATTTAAGATACTTACAGACAAATATTTTTTTATCTACTTATTACTTACTGTGTGTGCTATTATTTCCTTACCATTGGAAGCTTTCACCCAATGAACTCCCCCAAATTTGGGGCAAATTTGCTTTGAACCATAATATCCTTTTATGAATGATTCTCTCCTACAACCTAAGACAAGGTAGAAGGAGATAAACTGTATAGGCTCAAGGTTCAATCAAACAATCATACTTTCAGTTCAAAATGGGTGCAAAGGATATGTCATTCATTCACAAGGTAAGCTTTTTAGCTAAGTGGCTCATTCAATCAAAACATGGCCTTCATCCTCTTCAAACTCATGCATTCATTCCATATTCAGAGATTTATGCAAAAACCATTACTTAATGCTTGTCGTTCACTCACAATTAAAGATCACACTCTCACCGGGTTGTGGCTAATGAGTACCTTCACAATCAAACTGTCAAACTGACTAACATTTTCAGTCATGATCCTAATCCATGTTCCTTATCTTCTAATCATTGCACACTCATTCAAAACATATGATTTACGCATTCCAATTCACTCAAATCACGCAATCGATCACTTCAAACCAATCAACAAACACTGAATTTCAAAACCAAGCATCAAACCACTGGATAATATAAGTGCACTGTTCAATCAAGCTTTATACAAGCTATCAACCAAAATAAAAACTATAAACTAAAATTTAAAGACTGAAACATAAACATAAATCTAAATTATAAAATGTACTAAAGACGAGATAATATTAAAACTATTCAAAAAGCAGGGAAATAAAAATCCTGTCAGTGATCCTGGTCATGTGGTGGTGGTGGGTCCAGATCCATGGCCTCCTTGTTCAAGTCCAGTGCAGGAGTGCCTGCTGAGTACCCTCTATGATCACTGGATCATCCTCAAAAATAAATGGCTCAGGTGGAGTGGGAGTGCCTTCAGAAGAGTCATCCTCCTGGTCTGGCTGAGGCTCTTGGGTTGCGGAGGCCTCACCCCCTCCCAAAGGAAAAGGTTGGACTCCTAGCCAGGCAACCTTCCATAGAAACTCCTCCACACTCATAACTAGTCGTTGCTGGACCACATCCTGCAAGCTCTGCATAATCAGGAGTTGGCCCTGGTGCAGGCTCTACAGCATAGACATGAAAGGCTTTGAGCTCTGAACGAAGGGACCTGGAAGAATTGGGGCTGCTGGAGTTGAAGGGAGAGCAAAAGTAGGGGGAGCAGGGGCAGCTGAAGAAGATGGGGACTTAGATCCTCTAGCCCTGGATTTGTGGGTCCCTAGAAAAGTGACCGAAGGGTCATCCAGGTTCCAGTAATTCTTCTTAATATAAGCCAAATTAATGGCTGGGCTGAGTGACTCATAAGTGAGAGAATCTGAGGTGACTCCTCGGGCCTTGCACAAGGCAGTGATGAGGGCTAGAAATCCAAGCCTCGAGGAGTTGGACTGAGAAATGAGCGAGATCTGTCCAGATATAAGTGCTCCTATGTTCATATCCATCTTCATTACTAGCTCATAAACTAACCTAGCCCTGTCAAGATTAAGATTAGAGGTATGTGAAGTCGGGGCTAGGTTTGAATAAGATAAAACACTCTAGGTCTGGGCCAGAGTTGTAAGATCCTTCCTCAAGAGCTTCCACGGTAAGCCCTCAGCATTAAGAACAAATCCCTTTCCAGGGATACATAGCCGGGCTGCCAGCTCTTGAGGGCCTGGCCTCAACCTGCAGAACCTAGAGTAAGAAGGTAAGCTCTCCCCTTGCTCCAAGATCACTGGAGTCTTCAAGAAGGTGTTGAGGGAGTCTGCATCGAACTTAATCAGGTGCCCTCGAACCCTAACTTGCTTTGGTGCTTTATCCTCAAGGTAATATAGGTTTGCATAGAATTCTTTAACAACTGCAACATCTATGCTTCCTTCAGAAAAATTAGTGAGCTCCCTGTGCCAGTTCCTCCTCTCGACTTCTCTTCTGAAGTCATGAAACTCAGGAATGTATAGCTTCACATTTCTCTCTGGAAGAATGTTTCGGCTGAGGATGTTATCTGCGTAACGGCCCCATGCATCCCTTGATACAAATCTGGATGAGTCATAATTGGCCTGGGACAATGAAGCTGTGGCTTTTCTCTTACGGGGAGCCATCTAAAACACAAAAGAATCAAAACACAAGATTAGACAAGAAATTATTCAATTTGAAAAGCAAAAAATAAAACTGAAAATCAGTCTGGGTGCCTAGCGCAAGAGACTCGCTTAGCGCGCCTTAGGAAAAACTACTCATGTGCTAAGCGTGATAGCCACGCGCTTAGCGAGTGAACACAGATCCAATTTTTGCTGTAGAATTGGCTTGGCGAGCAGGCTCGCTAAGCCCAATTCCAACAAATAGAAAAAATAGAGAGATAATTGTTCTTAGCACGATAAGGCACACTTAGTGCACAACAAAACACAGTAATTTCTAAGTGTCTGAGAACACATTACTCGCTTAGCGCACAAACTCGCTTAGCGAGTTCATAAGCAATTGAACTTTCAACCAAAGAAGATGAACGCGCTTAGCGGGACAGGGCCATGCTTAGTGAGATCATCTGGAAATCCAATTGTTCAATAGAAACGATGAACTCGCTTAGCGTAGCAAGGCACTTAGCGCGCTTATCGCGATTTCCAGAAAAACAGGGGCTTTCTTAACCCCTCAATTAGGCCTCTATTAGGCCATCTAAACCTAAGAAAAACAAGCACATTGTATACATAATAAAACCCTAACCTCTACTCTAACTAGCAACTAAGCTAAAAGCATTAATCAAGACAACAATCTAAACCTAAACAATAACTAAGTCAACTAACCTAAAGTTTAAAACTTTTAAGAAAATAAAGACAAGGTTGAAACACTTACTTGAATTGTTGAGATTTAGTGTGCAAAGGAAGCAAAAACTGCAGGCAATTTGGAAATGAAAGCAAGGTGCAGAAAAATGCAAGGAAGGAGGAGATGCTGAAGAGAGTGGGGTGGTAACTATCCAAGGCAGTTACGCTTCTTTACATTCTGCAAATTTCAATCCTCTCGCTTAGCGCGTAGACTCGCTAAGCAAGCCCAAAGAGACGATTGAGTTTTTAAACATGCGTGCTTAGCGAATCTGCTCGCTAAGCCCAATTCAAAAATTTGAAATTCCAGAGAAGTTTTTGGGCTTAGTGCGAAGATACGCACTTAGCGGGATCTACTGATCTGATTGGCCTGCAACACGCACTTAGCAGGCAATGGCCGCGCTTAGCGAATAAATTCCTTCTTAAATGCAGAGAGTGGGTCTCGCTAAACGAGGTGGCTTGCTTGGCGCCATTCTCATAAATGGAATTCCAAAAAGGTTTGCGCGCTAAGCGAGTCGACTGCACTAAGCCCAATTCGAAAGAATTGAAATCTAGAGAAGTTTTTAGGCTTAGCACGGAGCAAGCACTTAGCGAGACTACTTCATCCAATGATCAGGGGTTAAGGCGCTTAGCGCAAGCACAACTCGCTTAGCGCCTATAGAGAATTTCGCTTAGCTCAAGGGCTGCGCTTAACGAATCGACTTCTGAAAATTTTCAAAGTTAAATTTTCAGTCCATAGCTCAAGAAAGCTTTTGAAACCCCTTTTTTCAATGCAATGCATGCTGAAATATATTCCCACAATCAAAGTTAAATGTTCAACTAATGCAAATGAAAACAAGAAAAGAAAAAAAAAATAAGCTGGGTTGCCTCCCAGGAAGCGCTTTTTTAACGTCACTAACTTGACGTAAAAGTCTTTGTCAGCCCGGATCATTAAAGACTTTTCCAAAATTTCTAAACCACTGAGTAATCTACTAAACAAGGATGTTGTGTTTGTGTTTAATGATGAATGTTTAGAAGCCTTTAATACCCTTAAAGCCAAGTTGGTCTCTGCTCCTGTGATCATAGCACCAGACTGGGGACAAGAGTTTGAATTAATGTGTGACGCAAGTGATTATGTAGTAGGTGTTATGCTGGGACAGCGAAAGGGCTAAATTTTTCATACCATTTACTATGCCAGCAAAGTCTTGAATGATGCTCAAATCAATTATGCTACCACTTAGAAAGAATTGCTGGCAATTGTTTATGCACTTGAGAAATTCAAATCTTATTTAGTTCGGTCAAAAATAGTAATTTACACTGATCATGCAACAATTAAATATTTGTTGCGCAAAGCTGATTCCAAACCATGACTTATCAGGTGGATATTGTTACTTCAAGAATTTGATTTAGTCATGAAGGACAGGAAGGGATCTAAAAATGTGGTAGCATACCACCTATCCAGATTAGTCAGTGAGGAGGTCACTTTAAAGGAGGCTGAAATAAAAGATGAATTTTTGTTTTTGATTGTAGAGAGACCATATTTTGTTGACATGGAAAATTTTAAGGCAGCTAGGATCATTCCCAAAGACCTCACTTGGCAGCAGCAGAAGAAATTTTTCCATGACGCATGATTTTATATATGGGATGATCCATACTTGTTCAAGGTAGGTGCAAATAATCTCCTCAGAAGATGTGTGACAAGTGAAGAAGCCAAGGGTATATTGTGGCACTGTCATAATTCACCACGTAGAGGGATTTATGGTGGAGACAAAACAGCGGCTAAGGTCTTACAGTCAGGATTTTTCTGGCCTACACTCTTCAAAGATGCCCATCACCATGTCTTGAAGTGTGATCAATGCCAAAGAATGGGAGGAATTTCCCAGAGGAATGAAATGTCTCTTCAAAACATTATGTAAGTTGATGTTTTTGATTGCTGGGGTATTGATTTCATGGGTCCTTTCCCTTCATCTGTAGGTAATGAGTATATTTTGGTGGCTATTGATTACATGTCTAAATGGGTGGAAGCTGTGGCCACTCCAATAAATGATGCTAAGGCCGTGGTAAAGTTTATAAAGAAAAATATTTTTGCTCGATTCGGGATGCCTCGGGTTTTGATTAGTGATGGTGGTTCGCATTTTTGTAATGCTCAGCTTCAAAAGGTGTTGAGTCAATATCATGTGAATCGTAAGGTAGCATCACCCTATCACCCTCAGACTAATGGCCAAGCTGAAGTATCCAACAGAGAATTAAAGAAGATATTAGAGAAAACAGTGGCCTCAACCAAAAAAGATTGGTCAATCAAACTGGAAGATGCATTATGGGCTTACAGAACTGCATACAAGACCCCAATTGGCTTATCTCCTTTTCAACTGGTGTATGGGAAATCATGTCAGCTACTAGTTGAAATGGAACACAACGCATATTGGTCTCTGAAATTCCTAAATTTTGATGAGAAGGCGTCCAGGGAGAAAAGGAAGATCCAACTTTTGGAATTAGAAGAAATGCGACCGACAGTGTATGAATCTTCAAAGATCTACAAGGAAAGAGTCAAAGCCTATCACGATAAAAAGCTGTTGAAGAAAGATCTTAAACCAGGACAACAGGTACTACTTTTTAATTCAAGATTGAAATTATTTCTTGGTAAACTGAAGTCCAAATGGTCTGGACCTTTCATCATTAAGAGCGTTCGGCCTTACGGTGCAATAGAGCTGCATGATCCACAATCTCAAGACCCTGACAGAACATGGGTGGTGAATGGTCAAAGATTGAAATTGTACCATGGTGGAGAGTTTGAGAAGGCAAACACCATCTTGCATTTTATCACCCATTGAGGTAAAAGTGTTAAGCTAATGACGTTAAAGAAGCGCTTCCTGGGAGGCAACCCAGTTCTGACTCCTTTCACTTTGTGTTACATGAAATGCATAAGTTGGAATTTGCTTGGTGATCATTGAAAAAGGGGACTGATCATAACTTAAAAACATTTTCAAGAAATAGTCCACTCGCTAAGCACATATCATGCGCTAAGCTCATATTCGTATTTCACTAAGCGAGGTTAGCCTGCGCTAAGCATGCAAACCCCTGCATCTCAAGGTGATTGGCTCGCTAAGCTGGCCATGAGTGAGATTAGCCCAATTCAATTCGATCTGAATTGGGCTGAGCGAGAGTACATTCGCTCAGTGCATCATGTTTGGTGGCTAAGCACGGTGCACCTGCGCTAAGCCCTATTCTTTACGGCCAAATCACTGGTTTGGTTGAGCTAAGCGCGACCCATTTGCACTAAGCAAAATTCCTTGCAGCCTGGATAGCGCTAAGCTAGTAACCACTCACTAAGCGCATACCTCCCTGTATGCAGGGTGTAGTATTTTCACTAAGCTGACCAAGAGTGCAGCTTACCGAGAGTTGCAGGTTTTCTTATCTGCACACATCGCTTAGCGTGCTGTTTTTCGCTAAGCGTAGTTTTATGTGAAAAAAAAATATTAAGACCGCTAAGCGAGCATTTTGAGAAACCAAACGTCTCTCGCTACCGCTTAGCGGATGGCTCGCTAAGCCAAAGATTTTTAAATGGGCCCATTTTGGCCCGCCAAGAGAGGAGGCGGAAAGCCAAACATCTCTCTCGCTTAGCGGATCATCTCACTAAGTGAGTTATTCGAAACTTGGTTAAGTGAAGTGCAACAGTAGTACACTCACACTTACACAAAAAATCTTAAGCTTTTACTGCAAACTCTTTCTTCTGAAACTTTCGCATTGCATTCTTGGCTCATTTTTCATCCTTTACCGAGTCTCCACTAAGCATCTACGATCCATGTAAGCTTGCAACTTCATTTATGCTTCTTCTTTTGTTAATACCTTAGGATAGAAGACATTAAGTTAGCAATTTGATTTTTTTAAGGTTTAGATTGTAAGTAGAATAGATAAAATTTTAAGGCTTTGTTAGGAGTTGTTAGGGGTAGATAATTTTGATTGTGGTGCATGTTTGATATAGGCCTATTAGAGGCCTAAAAGAGGAAGTTGAAAGACTTCCTCATCTGTGTTTTTTCTGTAAAATGTGATGAACTCGCTGAGCACGGATGGTGTGCTAAGCGAGTTCATTAATTAAGCCTTGAATTTATACATTTCCATATGAATGCGCTTAGCCAGCATGCATTTGCTAAGCACATTCAACCAGGTTGTCAAATGTTCATCTTCATTAAAGACAAACCTGTGGCTAAGCAAGTGCTGTCTCGCTAAGCCCAGGTACCTTAGACAAATTTTTTGTTGATTGCCTTGTGTTAAGCCGCGCTTGACCCAGCTTAGTGCTATTTGTTCATTAAAGACAAACCTGTGGCTAAGCAAGTGCTGTCTCTCTAAGCCCAGGTACCTTAGACAAATTTTTTGTTGACTGCCTCGCGTTAAGCCGCACTTGGCCCAGCTTAGCGCTATTCGTTGCGGCAGTGGGTGGACTAAGCGAGCCTAGTCGCTGAGCCCATATAACTTAGTCAAATTTTTGGAAGTGATGCTCGCGCTAAGCGCCACCCCCGTGGGCTAAGCGCTATTCGTTGCGACATGCATAAGGCTAAGCTAGCGCTTCTCGCTAAGCCATTGTTTGAAATAAAAGTGCTCGATGTTGTGAGTACCTATCTCGCTAAACCAATTATGCAAAGAAATTTTTTTTGTCATCATTGGCTAAGCGCAACCCTGTTGTGCTAAGCCGGTGTGTTGTTCACGCTAAGCTAGCTGCGTCTCGCTAAGCACACGTTGCCAATTTCAGTTTTTATTTTCTGTTTTGATTTCGATAGCGTCTGGTCTAATAAACTGATGGGTTCTTTTATTGTAGATGGCATCCAGGAAGAGGAAGAGCATTTCTTATAAGCCACATGTTCATTTTGATACCAGGAGATTCCAATCCTTGGAAGCCTGGAACCGATATACAGATAACATTCTGGACCGGAGGATCCTTCCAGAAAGGAATGTTAGGATTTATCATACTGAATTTGATGAGTTTAAGGCAGAGTTGGAGAGGCGTAACCTTCACAAATGCCTCCCCAACCTCTAGGAGGGAAGCATAGATGAGGCGATGGTTAAAGAATTCTATGCCAACCTGTACAGCTCAAAAGACCAAGTTCCCAAATGTGCCAGAGTAAGAAGTCGTATGATCAAGATAGATGTAGAAATCTTGAATGAATTTCTTCAGACCCCAGTGTTGTTAGAGGAGGGGGAATCATTACCCACTTACTCTAGATTTTGCAGATTGAGGTCTGATCCCAGAGAGATGGAGGTTATCCTGTGCATTCCTGGCAAGGGCTTTGTTCTGAACGTTGAGGGCCAACCATGGAAGCTCCTCAGAAAGGATCTTACTACCTTGGCCCAGACATAGAGTGTCTTCTCTTACTCCAACCTAGCTCCTACCTCCCACACCTCAGACTTGAATATTGACAGAGCTAGGTTGGTTTATGGCTTAGACACAGGGATGGTCATGAACATTGGCAGCTTGATCTCTGAATAGATGACCAGTATGGCTCAGTCCAACTTTTCTCGCCTAGGCTTCCCATCTTTAATCACAGCCTTATGCAGGTCAAGGGGAGTTGGATATGATGCTCTTACTTCCTACAGGAGCCTGAGGCCGGTCATTAACTTGGCCTATATTAAAAGGAAATGTTGGAATTTGAATGACCAAATAGTTAATTTTCCAGGGGCAAGGAAAACCAGGTCCAGAGCAGCTGGTGTTCCCTCTTCTCCAGCATCAACAGCCCCATCTGCCCAAAGCTCCCAGACTTCAGATGCTAAGTTGCAGAGTTTGTTTGAGGGACAGATTCTCAATATGTAGAGCTTACAAGAATTGGCCCACCAGAGGCCAATCATAAGTGTTGAGCAGTTCATTGAGCAGGTGGCCTAGCCCGGAGCTCGACCTTCTTTTGTTAGTGATAATAGGAGCTCTACAGCCCAGGCACCTCACCAGCAAAAGCCAGAGCTAGAAGACGACCAATCCTCTAAAGCCACTATTCCTGGAGCTTTTGATGTTGTAGAAGGTAGATCTTAGATGAGATATGAGGAGGCTGCTTATCCTAAGCCAGCACCAGTACCAACTGATCCAATGGTGGATCCATCTTCTCCCATGCCAGAAGTGTAGAAGCAAGCTTCATGATGATGAATCAAGATTGATTCAAGTTGTTTTGGTGATAACAAAGATGATGACAAAAAGCCCAAGAGAATGAGTTCAAGATTGAGTCAAGAACAATTCAAGAATCAAGAGAAATTTGATTTCAAGATTCAAGAATAAAGTTTCAAGTTTCAAGAATCAAGAATAAAGAATAATCAAGATCAAGATTCAAGTTTCAAGATTCAAGAATCAAGAAAAGACTCAATCTAGATAAGTACTAAATTTTTTTTCAAAACATTGAGTAGCACATGAAGTTTTCATAAAATCTTTTACCAAAGAGTTTTTACTCTCTAGTAATTGAGTATAGTAAAACTGTAATCGATTACCAGTAGCAAAGATTGTTTTCAAAAAGCTTTCAACTGAATTTACAACGTTCCAATTGATTTCAAAATGGTGTAATCGATTACAATGATTTGGTAATTGATTACCAGTGTGTTTGAACGTTGAAATTCAAATTCAAATGTGAAGAGTCACGTCCTTTCACAAAAATGCTTTGTGTAATCGATTACAATGATTTGGTAATCGATTGCCAGTGATAAGTTTTTAACAAAAATCAAAAGATGTAACACTTCCAATGGTTTTCAAGTTTTTCTAAAGGTTATAACTCTTCTAATGGTTTTCTTGACCAGACATGAAGAGTCTATAAAAGCAAGTCCTTAACTTGCATTTTCAAGACAACTTACAACCTTTACAAACAACTTTTCCATATATTCTTTTACAACCTTTGAATCTCTTTGAACTTCTTCTTCTTCTTCTTCTTCTTCCTTTGCAAAAATCTTTCTAAAGTTTTCTTGTTTTCCAAACCTTGAAAACAAAAGTGTGCTATTCATCTTTTTCATTTCCTTCTCCCTTTGCCAAAAAGTATTCACCAAGGACTAACCGCCTGAATTCTTTTTGTGTCTCTCTTCTCCCTTTTGCAAAAGAACGAAGGACTAACAACCTGAATTCTTTTGTGTCTCCCTTCTCCCTTGTCAAAGAATTCAAAACGACACAGTCTGAGTATTCTTTTGATTCTTCCCTTTCCCATATACAAAATATTTCAAGGGACTAACCGCCTGAGAATTCTTTTGTATCCCCATTCACAAAGTTTCAAAGGTTTGACCGCCTGAGAACTTTGTCTTAACACATTAGAGGGTAGATCCTTTGTGGTACAGGTAGAGGGTACATCTACTTGGGTTTAACTGAGAACAAGAGAGGGTACATCTCTTGTGGATCAGTTCTAGTGGAGGGTACATCCACTAGTGTCGCAACATGCCCTTTTGGTCCGGAGTAGGGCACGAAAAAGAAGTAAAACCCTGGCTCTGCAGGCTGAGGCTCATCTGGTAAAGACAATCATGGGTCTGTACATGAGCCCGATGGTTGGCCGCCTGCTGGCGAACCAAATGCCACAAATACTGCTCCGTATCAAACGATCTGGCTGGACCAGCCTGATGAGGTGGCGGCGCGTCTACGGCCTGCAGAGCATCCCCCTGGGCCTGTCTCTGTGTGCAATACTTTTCAATAAAAGCTCGGGTGATGGGCAGCCGAATCACCTTGCTAGGTGCGACGGGGACGCCGAACGGCTGGCAGAGTCCTGTGATCAAGGCGGGAAATCCCAGGGCCCTGTTGGACTTATCTGGGTCCAGAGGGTGCCTGGTAGGCGCCATACCTGCAAATATATAGATGGCATCAGCGATTAACTGAGCCACGTGAATGCTCATCCGTGTCAGGATGGCATACACCAACTGACACTTCGGCAGGGGGAGGTCGGAATTATGATCGCTGGGCTGGATGTTGCTGAGCAGCAAAGTCATCCAGATCTGAGTCAGGGTGGTCATGTTGGTGCGCATGATCCGCACCCGTCTCCCGACAGCAGTCTGGGCAAAATCCTGCCCCAGTATACATAGCAATTGGGCGATGGCCTCCTCATCGAACCCATCGGACCGATTCCTCCTCTGGCCATACTCGCACTCCTAACCCTCTTCCAGCACTAAAGGATATCCCAGGAGCTGGCCTATAGCATCTGCATCAAACGGGATCCACTGACCCCTTACCCAAGACCTCATATCTCGCACGCCTTCCTCCGTAGGCCAAGCATTGGCATAAAATTCAAGGACTATGTCTGGATCGAACTTGGCCATGGGGGTAACCAGTGATGCCCACCGCCGGTGAACTATCTCTTCCTGGAAATCGGTATACTCGTCGTCCCTGAGCTGGACGCGTCGCTCCCGGAGAAATGACCATCCCTTGATGGCCTCGAAGCGCTGCTGGTGTTCAGTGCTCCTTAAGCGGTGAATATCATACTCGGGAGCGGAACTGGTTCCTTCGGCCGCTTTATCCTTCCTGGATCTCTTTGAGGCAAGTTTCCTCGGGGCCATTTCCTGCGAGAACAAACATTTAGAAGTTAGTTTTACAAGATAATGCTTATCTTAATGCAAATATGTCATGCCAATTGTCGCAACCTACCCTTCGGCGGGAGGGCGACGCGTGACTCGCGGGATGCGTGTTCCACGAAAGGAATACGCGCGGAGTCGCCACCAACGTTTATTTGAGGAAAACGTCGGGAAAACGTCGGAAAAACCGGAAAAGACGCGATCTACGAACTTTTTAAGTGAAAGGCTCGGGAGTTGTATTTACACGCGGGGAAGGTATTAGCACCCCACACGTCCGTCACAAGGGACGACAACCTTTAATCGAATGTGCAAACATGACTTTGATTTTTACGTTCCCTTTTATGTCCTTATATCCTTTATACCTTTTTTATATTTTTTCCTTTTTGTGGTCGACAAGGGTGTTTCCCTTTGCTCCTACGTATTCCTCAATTTGCGATGAGGAAATCAGACCTACGTAGTTCTTTCGGAACAAAGTGTTTGGTTAAGTTGTTTTTGTCTTTTTTGCAAAATATGTTTTTATTGAACAAAAGGTCATTTAATGTGTTGGACCATTAAACGGTATTTTGATTTTGAAAGGAGAGAAACGTTAAGGCGTTGGACCATTAACGATCTCTTGTTTTTTGAAAGGAGAGAAACGTTAAGGTATTGGACCATTAACGATCTCTTGGGGTGGTCGACAAAAGCGGGGCTTTTGCTCCAACGTATCCTCAATTGCGATGAGGAAATCAGACCTACGTAGTTCTTGCAAAAGCGGTAAAGTCACATGTTGATTTTATGCTTTTGAACGGTCCATGTTAACCGATAAAAGCAAAGAGGACCGTTTAAGGAGTTGGACCTTAAAACGTTTTTTAGTAATTTTTCGGACAAAACTTGATTTGTGAGTCTATTTTAGTCTTAGTTTCACTTTGGTTATTAATCAATTCATTCAAGGAAACTTCCAAAGAAAAACGTCCGATTGATTTTTTTTGATAATTTTATTCAAAGATATTTTTTATTATTATATTATTTTTTACCTCTTTTTGATTTCCAACGTGATTACAGCACGACCGAACGGTCAGAATTTATTTTAACCGAAGTTAACGGATAATACAATTCAAACGTTCGGTGGAAATTTATTTTATTTTTAAGTTAAGCGAGAAATGACTTAAGTAAAATGGCTTAAGCACGTCAACAGGGGGTATAAAAAGTAAATGAAATGAGAATAGAAATATACTAAACACAATGTGGACCACCATGGGTACATAGAATGAATCGAAAAAGCTTGGTTCGAGGTACTTACCCGTTGAAGATCGAAGAACGATGAAGAACGAATGAAGAACGGTCGAAACCTTTGCGAAATTCCTCACGGAAAACGTTACGGAAACGTTTCGGAAGCGCCTCGGCTTAAATTTTCTTCACGGAAACAATTTTTCCAAGCAAATTCGAAAGAGAGAGAAGTGCCTAAGGGGCTGAACCCTTTTCTTCTTCACTTCCTCCCCTATTTATAGCAAAATAGGGGAGATGCTTGCCGCCCAGCTCGCCCAGGCGAGCCAGGTTGCTTCCTCCAGAAGCAAAAGCCTTCTGGAGGAATCTTCTGGAGGGCCCAAGTGGGCCTGGGTGCTATTTGCACCCCCATTTTTACTAAGTACACCCCCCTCTGCTTTTTTTTTTGGTGATTCTTTTTTCGTAAAGTTACGGAAACTTACGAATTTCGTAACGATACTTGTTTTCTTTTCGTAATGTTACGGAACCTTGCGGATTACATAATCATCCCCTTTTTGACTTACGGAATGTTACGGAACCTCACTTAATTAAGCAACGATGCTTCCATTTGATTTCCGGTGTGTCACGGAAACTTACGGATTGTGCATCAATATTTTTTGGTTTTCCGGCATGTCCTGGAATTTCACAAATTGCCTAATGATGGGTGCCAAGCACCTTGCAAGGACCAAAGAAAAGTCGCATGTCATCAAGCAAAGGTCCCCGGACGAAATTAGGGTATGACAGTTGCCCCTCTTTACTTGTCTTTTATTGGAGATAAAAGGAAAGTAAAGATAAGACACTAATTTCGTTCCTCTTGATTTGACGAGAGTCGCGGGTGACCATAAAATCTCCACATGCAAATGACTTGTTGTTCCCGGAATTTCACAAATTGCCTAATGATGGGTGCCAAGCACCTCACAAGGACCAAAGAGAGGTCGCATGTCATCAAGCAAAGGTCCCCGGACGAAATTAGGGTATGACACTAATTTCGTTCCTCTCGGTTGACGAGAGTCGCGGGTGACCATAAAATTTCCGCATGCAATTGACTTGTTGTTCCCGGGGGAACAAAAGGTGCAGAAGACGATGTCAGTCTCTGCATGCTATCAAGCATTCTGTCTTACAGATAGCAAAAGAATGTTTATACGGATAAGCACTCGGGTATTTCCGCCCGTCAGCGTGACTCAAAAGTCAGTATGACAGATATTGTAAGTGCGGAAGATGATGTAAATCTCCGCGTGTCATTGGGCTCGCCGCCTCTGGATGACAAAAGGGTGCAGAATGACCAAATTTTGTCTCTGCGCGCCATCGGACACGACTGTGTCTGAATGGCAAAGGGGTGCGGAATGACCAAATTTTGTCTCCGTGTGTCATCGGGCCCACCGCCTCTGGATGACAAAGGGTGCAGAATGACCAAATTTTGTCTCTGCGTGCCATCAGACACGACTGTGTCTGAATGGCAAAGGGGTGCAGAATGACCAAATTTTGTCTCCGCGTGTCATCGGGCCCGCCGCCTCTGGATGACAAAGGGTGCAGAATGACCAAATTTTGTCTCTGCGCGCCATCGGCACGACTGTGTTTGAATGGCAAAGGGGTGCGGAATGACCAAATTTTGTCTCCGCGTGTCATCGGGCCCGCCGCCTCTGGATGACAAAGGGTGCAGAATGACCAATTTTTGTCTCTGCGCGCCATCGGGCACGACTGTGTCTAAATGGCAAAGGGGTGCGGAATGACCAAATTTTGTCTCCGCGTGTCATCGGGCCCGCCACCTCTGGATGACAAAGGGTGCAGAATGACCAATTTTTGTCTCTGCGCGCCATCGGACACGACTGTGTCTGAATGGCAAAGGGGTGCAGAATGACCAAATTTTGTCTTCGCGTGTCATCGGGCCCGCCGCCTCTGGATGACAAAGGGTGTAGAATGACCAATTTTTGTCTCTGCGCATCAATCACACTTGGGGTCACTGAATGACGAGGCGCGGATAACCGTAAGGTGTCTCCGTAAGCTACCAGCTTTTGAGTCATGGTAACAAAAAGCGGTGTGGTCGACAAAAGCGAGGCTCTTGCTCCTACGTATCCTCCAATGAGGAACTCAGACCTACGTAGTTCTGGATAACTTGGAGACTTGAAAAAGTCTCGGTGTTTTCTCCACTAAAATGCAAACATGCTTTAACAAAGAGACAAACATTCCAACTGATTAGAGCAGCATATGCCCCCCTTTTTGTTTTGTGAAAAACAATGCGTCTACCAGGGAAGGAGAGTATGTTGATGAAATCCCCCATAACCATAAATGAGATTTTGGATGTTTAGCATTTCATTTCTAAATGACCATTTAGAGGAAACACTGGGTTCGACAAAATAGAAGAAAATCACTCAAAGTGTATCAATCTCGCACAGGTAAGTGTTTCATCCTAATTCCGAACCATAGATATGTCATGACTTGATTTTGCAATTTATTTCCTATCAAATCAAAAATTACATGCGTGATCATGGATCAATAGGACTTCCCTTGGGAATGGGTTCTTTTGATGGGTTTTTCGGCTTTTGTGTGTTTTTGGCTTTTGATTTTTGGTTGGCTTTTTCCTTTTCTGTTTTTGTTTAGTGCGGGGCGAAAAAGTCGCTAGCGCACAAGATTTTGGTTGGCAATTAAAGGGGGAAGACCATTTTAGGTCGTGGTTTCCTTTCCTTCTTTTTGTTCATTTGGTGACAATTCTGTATTGTTCAGATATTGTCTGGTCCAAAGACCTCTCTGCACATTTCTTTTGGTTTCTTTGACCAGGAGCTTTCTTCTTTTTTACTTTCTTCCATTCTTTGGTTGGGAATTTTCTTTCTTTTCTTTTTTCTTTCTCCCACTCTTTGATTGGGAATTTCCTTTCCTCTTTTTTCTTTCTCTTTGATTGGAAATTTTCCTTCTCTTCTTTTTTGCTTCCGAGGGTAAGGATTGACATTCTCACCCTGGGTCAAGGTTTATGGTGAGTTAGGACTTTGGCTCAAGGCTTGTAGAATGGCTAGACATGATACATGTCAGGGTTTGGTTTGGTTCAAGGATAAAAAGGGATGCCCCACATTATTTCCATGACACAAATGCAAAAATGATGATTTGGAAACTTCATGCAAAACTGGTCATGCATGCACCTATGTGGACACTCAAGTGTCAAATTTTTATGGTCATGTGATGCTAGGGCTCAGGATTCATTTCCTCTATTTTAGTCAACCCAATGTTTCCAAAATATGTTCTTTTATCAATTTGTGCATTCATCCGAGTCCATTTTGGGCGTCCGGGAAAATTTTCACAGCATTCACCCTTCAGGTGTATACACATTTTTTTAAAAAAAAACTAGCTATGATCAGCGAATTTTTTCAAAGAAAAGTTGGAAGTGATCTCTTTCAAAAGCATGTTGGTTTTTTAGCTAGATAACTTATTTTTCTTTTTCCTCTCTTTTTTCATTTGTTTTTCATTTGTTCATTTCTTTTTCATGTTTGTTTTTGTTTTTTTTTTTTCGTTTTTTTTTTCATGAGGTATTTTGCTACCTAAACATGTGTATATTTTTGTGAGGTATTTTTGCTATATACATGCATATCCAAGGTATCTTGCTACCTAAACATACATGTATATGTTTCGTAAGGTATTTTTGCTGTATACATGCATATCTAAGGTATCTTTCTACCTAAACATACATATATATATTTTGTGAAGTATTTTTTTGTTTACATACATGCATATCTAAGGTATTTTCACTACCTAAACATACATATATATATATTGTGAGGTAGGAATACCTTCCGAGCTTGCGCTTGTTTTATTTAAATTCCTAGGATCATGAGCATCTAGGTGTGTCCTACTATTACTTGAGAAACAAAGGTGATCAAATAACAAGCAGAGATTTAAAAGTTACTAGGTTGCCTCCTAGTAGCGCTTCTTTAACGTCTTGAGCTGGACGCCTTATGACTTGTCGGTCACTGACCTAATACTTTGCTTACCTTTGGCTTTGGACTTGGTCGCCTATGGGTCGGCCATGTGTTGTAGGCAACGCTCTAACCTTTTTATGGATGAGCTGAGGTGAACTCTAGAGGTGGTGGCAGTGTGTCTATTGCCTGCTATCGGCCATCCCAATGTTGATGTGGTGTTTCGCCCTGCGCCTGCCTGGGGGCGTAGTACTTCTTGATGAAAGCTCGATTGGTAGGGGGCCTGATGACCTTGCTGGGGGCGACAGACACTCCCTAGAACTGACAGAGACCCGTATTTAGAGCTGGCAACTCCAAGACCCTGTTGGCCTTCTTTGGGTCCACTAGGTGTCTTGCGGGCACAATCCCTGCAAACAATAGATGACATCAGAAATCAGTTGGGGGAAGTGCATACTTACCTATGCCACGACGACATGAACTTGCTGGGGGGAACAGGCGCCCTGTAGGGCCGACAGAGGCCCGTAACCAGAGCTGGAAACCCCAGGGCCCTGTTGGACTTCTTCAGGTCCACTGGGTGTCTTTGTGGGTGCGATCCCTGCAAACAATAGATGGTATCAGAAATCAGTTGAACCATATGCATACTTACCCATGTCGGGACGACACAGACCAACTGATACTTTTGCAGGGGGAGATTGGCATTGCGGTCGCTGGGCAGAATGTTGCTAAGTAGCAATGTCATCTATATCTGTGTAAGAGTGGTCATGTTGGTGCGCATGATCCGCACTCGTCTCTTTGCAGCGGCACGGGTGAAATCTTGCCCCGGTATGCATAGTAGCTGTGTGATAGCCTCCCTCTCTGGTTGTGCTCGCGCAGTTGGCCCTCCTCCAATATCAGGGGGTGGCCCAGGAACCGTTAAAAGGAAACTACTGGTCCCTTAACCGGGAGTGCAAGTCTCGGTTAAGCATTTAAGGACAGAGGACCTTAAATTATCTTAAGGTGTGGATATGGAGCCCACTGAAAGTGAGGACGCGTAGCCCTCTAAAGGCGAGGGCGTGTAGCCTTCTGAAGTTCAGGACGTGTCGCCTTTAGAAGGCGAGGGAGTGTAGTCCTATGATGGCGAGGACGTGTAGTCCTTTCAAGGTGAGGGCGTGCAGCCCTCTGTTGGCGAGGACGTGTAGTCCTCTAAAGGTGAGGACATGTAGCCCTACGAAGGTGAGGACATGCAGTTCTCTGATGGCGAGGGCGTGTAGCCCTCTGAAGGTGAGGGTAAGTAGTACCCAAGGCGAGGGCGGGTAGCCCTCTCAAGGCGAGGACGTGTAGTCCTCTGGAGGTGAGGGCATGCAGCCCTCTGATGGTGAGGACGTGTAGTCCTCTCAAGGCGAGGACGTGTAGTCCTCTCAAGGTGAGGGCGTGCAGCCCTCTGTTGGCGAGGACGTGTAGTCCTCTAAAGGTGAGAGCGTGTAGCCCTACGAAGGTGAGGACATGCAGTCCTCTGATGGCGAGGGTGTGTAGCCCTCTGAAAGTGAGGACGTGTGGTCCTCTGATGGCAAGGGCATGTAGCCCTCTGAAGGTGAGGACGTGTGGCCCTCTGTTGGCAAGGACGTGTAGTCCTCTTCAAGGTGAGGGCGTGTAGCCCTACGAAGGTGAGGACGTGTAGTCCTCTGATGGCGAGGGCGTGTAGCCCTCTGAAGGTGAGGACGTGTGGTCCTCTAAAGGTGAGGGCGTGTAGCCCTACGATGGTGAGGACGTGCAGTCCTCTCAAGGCTAGGACGTGTAGTCCTCTAAAGGTGATAGGTACAAATACCCAAGGGTCAACCCTTATGAGAAAGCAAGAGATCGACTCATCGAGAGGGCCGGTCATCCCAAATCCACAGGATTCGGACATTAGATGTAGGAAATCTATGCAATTAACATGATTTTTAGGGATGCAGATGCATGCAACCTTTGTCGTGAAATTTGGTAAATACGGACTTCATATGAAACAATGCAATGTAATGGAAAGTTGTACAATGTTCATGACATTCTTTCCCTATTTTGTGATTTTGACTTTGATTTGATTTTTTTTTTTTGGAAAACACAAATTGACTGTCCTTTTGAAAGAGGTGATAGTCCATGCAACCTTATCCTATCTTTTGCAAATCTCTCCGAGAACTCCCTTTGAGTGTTGTTCTGTTTGATTTAGTCATTTGACCATTTTGGAGTGACGGCAATGGAGTCGTTTGATGTTTAATCAATCCATTGAAATCCTAGGGTTTGTCCCCCTTTTTTTGTTAAAAACATCGATGGGTGAGAACTTTTGATCGGCCCCTATGTTCACTTGAGGCTCATGCACGGTGCCCCTCATTGCCCCAGTGTAAGGCTTTGAGGTACCAATCGTTGTCTTTCGTCATGACCTTGTAGGAGGGAACCTATTGGGTGAGAACTTCTAATCTGCCCCTAGGTTCACTTGAGGCTCATGCACGATGCCCCTCATTGCCCCAGTGTAAGGCTTTGAGGTACCAATCGTTGTCTTGTTTGATGACCTTGTAGCTGGGAACCTACTGGGTGAGAACTTCTAATCTGCCCTTAGGTTCGCTTGAGGTTCATGCATGGTTCCTTTCATTGCCCCAGTGTAAGGCTTTGAGGTAACCATCGTTGTCTTGTTTTCATAGCCTTGTAGTGATGAAGAATGAAAGAAGCAGTTGATTCTTGCAAAAAGAATTTTTCCAAGGACGAGAAATAGTTGAAGGATTTTTTTTTATGGATTAAGTCAAATGACTCCTATGTAGAAGCAAGATGTTTTGATGTTTTGATGATGCCAAAGGATCAAGTGCTTCCAAGTTTTATTCAAGACAAGAATCCAAGAAAATCAAGATATATGACCAAGTTGATCTCTAGAATCTTAGGAAGAAGTTCCCAAATTGAAAAACAAAAGGTTTGACCAAAGAATTCAATCATTTCAAATTGAGATTTGCTCTCTGGTAATCGATTACCAGCAGCTGAAAATGTTTATAACAGTCACTTGAAATTTCAAAATTTATAAAGTGTAATCGATTACACATGGATGGTAATTGATTACCAGCAATTTTTTTTAACGTTTTAATTCAAATTTCAAAACCTATAATCGTTTACACTAGTCTTGTAATCGATTACTAGAGGGGATTTTCGGAAAATAATTTCCAAGAGTCACATCTATTCAAATGGTTCATGGATGGCCATCACAGGTGGCTTGGAAGCACGAATTTAAAGAGAGTTTTTCATTGCCCAAAATGGTTTTATCCTCTCAAAAGATTAAGAGAGTTTTTCTGAACTGAAATGTCTTATCTTCTCAAAAAGATTCCTTGGTCAACCACTTGCATATTCAATACGGAATTTTGATTGATCTTCATTGTACAATCTATGCCTTTTAAGAGAGATTTCTTCTTCTCTTCTTCTTATTTCTGAAAAGGGATTAAGAGACCGTGGGTCTCTTGTTGTAGAGGATTCCTGAACACAAGGGAAGGGTTGTCCCTGTGTGGTTCAGACTTTGTAAAAGGAGTTTTACGAAGAAAGTGGAAAATCTCAAGTGGGTTGCTTGAGGACTGGACGTAGGCACGGGAAGTGGCCGAACCAGTATAAATCAAGTTTGCATTCCTCTCTTCCTTTAAACTTCTTTTATTTATTGCTATTTATCTTTTGCTTTAAAGAAGTTTATTTTGAATTGTCTTTTGAGTAATTCATGTTAAGGGTGCATTGTTAATCCAAAAAGAAAGAGTGATAGTTCAATTGGGGAATAGTCTTTGTATCTTAATTCAACCCCCCCTTTCTTAAGATAACTGAGGCCATCTGTTCAACATCCTATTCTTGACAACTCGCCTCTCGAAGAAGACAAACTTTCCGGAATGATAAAATGAGGTCACATGAACGTCTATATTTTTACTTGAAAACACAGTCAATCAAATGCCCCATCTTCTTCTTTTTTTTTTTTTACTTTACTTGTCGTTTTACGACACCCCCACCAATGTGCAAGATGAGTAATCTCTGATTGAACGGTCTTGGAAGTCAACACTCAGGAGCGCAGGTTTCTTGAGCAAACAGACCAATGGCTTACACTCACATGTGTTTGTGAGAGGATGAGAGAGACAAGGATGTCCATTTTATCCATATCATTTAGCATTGTAACTGTGGTTTATAATAATGGCATAAACTTGAAAATCCTGATGAGTCATAACAAAAGCTTCCAGAATTGCCCCATGTATGGTGTTGCTTGTCAATGTTAGGATTCAACAAGCGATTCTCCTCAAATTTCAGCCAGCCCGTATCAATTAGACTTCGCACTTTATGCTTCGGGGTCATACAATGCTCAATGGAATGCCCCGAGGCTCCTCCATGATAAGCACACGTTGCGTTCGAGTCGTATCCTCAGAAAAATGGAGGTTGAGGAACCTTGGTTGGGGTTATGGCTACCATTGAATTATCGAGTGGATATGGGATCAAGTTTAGCATATGACGACGGAATTTGAGGTGAACCCTACAGGCTTTTTGCTGCAAAATTCCTTTCTTAGTTGGTGTTTTTGGTTTGTGCTAAAGGTGGTGTTCATCATTGGAAGTGCGGTAGACAAACTTTGTGGTTGATTTAGGGATGGCCTTTGTGGATAAATGGGCGGTAGGTAAGGAGAAGGGTTGAGTAATGACATTGTTGGGTTGGTGGGAAACTTGGTCGTACAGGAATGGCAGTCACAGCATGGGTTTCTCCCTCTTTCTCACCCTCTTCATTTGCCCCAGTTTTCTCAGTCGTCCTAGTAGGATGATCAAATTTGCCTCTTTTCGGACCCACATCGATCCTTTCACTAGCGAAGACCAAATCCGCAAAGCTTTGAGGGTGCGCAACCCACCATCTTTTCATAGTAGGGTATCGATAATGTGTCTACCATCACGATTATCGTCTCCCTTTCCATCATTGGGGGTACCACCTGGGCCGCCAGATCCCTCCACCTTTTGGGCGTGTTCTTTGAAAGATCCATCCCCCTTTTTGCACATGTTCTGTAGTTGCATCCTATCCGAAACCATATCAAAATTGTACTGATACTGCCTAATGAAGGCAAACATTAGGTCCTTCCAAGAGTGGACTCGAGAAGGTTCCAGGTTGGTGTACCAGGTAACAGCTACCCCAGTAAGACTTTCTCAGGAAAAATGTATCAGCAGTTTCTCATCTTTTGCGTATGCCCCCATCTTCCGACAATACATCCTTAGATGGTTCTTGGAGCAAGTAGTCCCCTTGTACTTGTCAAAGTCCAGTACCTTGAACGTGTGAGGGGTGATGATATTGGGTACTAGGAACAACTCTTCTAGGTTAGCAAAGGCATAATCTTCACCTCCTTCAATGGCCCTGAGCCTTTCCTTTAGATGATCCACCTTTCCCTTTTCAGCCATAGCAGGAGGGGCTCTTCCCACCGCAAAATGCAAGGGTTATGGTTGTGGGCGAAACTGAGGGCCCTCCATAGTGTTTGGCATGGGTATACCACCAACTGCTTGCCCTTCAGTGGCATATCCGAGGCAAGGCTCAAAGTCGGCTAGAATGTGGTGGGGAATTTCATGTGCCTCCCCCATGAGTTGAGAGACATTTCAATGAGTACGGGAGCGGAGTTATTGAAATCCTCATTGGGAATGTATGCCACATTGGGTGGTGTATAGTTGGGAGGCCAGCCATATGGTGGGAAGGCATGCTTGTTTTGAATTTGCGCATAATGGGGGGGCCACCCGTACTTCCCAAATCTTTGCCTACCATTTGCTCTTTCATGGCCTCCATGTCGGCCTTCATCTGCTCTTGCACCTTCTCTACTTCACCCATTATTTTAGCTCTAGCACGGGTTTGGTAAGCCGCACTAACCTCCACCATCTCCTTTATGCTCATCATGGCTTCTACCATTGTGGCCATTCGCTCTTTCATGGCCTCCACTTCGGCCTTCATCTTCTCTTGCACCTCCTCTGCTTCACCCATTACTCTAACTCTAGCACGAGTTCGGTAAGGGCGCCGTAAAGCGTGTCCTTTTCTTTTTGATAACAATGATTAAGTTCATTTTATTTTATTTTTCAAGGAAAGAATGCAATGAGCAATGCAACCAATGAAAAGCATGGATGTACAGTTGAAGTATTGCGAATTTTTACACAGGATATGGGGTTGAATCAATTTAGATTTTCAACATGGTCCATGACATCTTTGTCAAGGTGAAATTGGAAGTAACAAGGACATCAACAATCCTAAATATGTTTGGCAGTAGACGAAGCAGTGATGTGACTCGATTCATCTTTTGCCCCAATTTTGCAAGACGGTTACTTCCATATTTCAACTTGACTTGATGAACCTTTTTATAAAAGCATGAGCTTGGTTCAACCCTATAATCCAAGGAATGGCAATTCTGATCGCCAATACTTCAACAACATCTCATAGGGATGAATGACTCGGGCATACTTTAAGCTATGCATGGAAAATGTAATTATGAATTTGAGATGCCCGAAGAAACACCATTTCCTAGTTAACCATGCATTAGGTACCATGTTCAATTATTTTGTTTTGTTGTTGTGTGTTTTTTTTTAGAAATGGGTTTATGATCCCAACATGGTTGGCTCATGGTGCCTAACACATGCAACTAAGAATGTAGTGTGAAGTTTCACGCTTCCCCTTTTTTGTTTTTGTTTCGTAGAGGAAAACGCAAGGATGAGCAAACATGAAAACAAATGGTATGCAATTTTGCAGATCAAAAAGTTTGTTGGACGCATATGCATGATGATGCCATGACTCATGCAAAATGTGAGGCTGTAATATGATAGCAGACAAATGCAGGAACGATATGTTCATTATGATGTTATGAAGAGATGCTTATGCGATGCATGATATGAATGCATTTTACGGACACGAGAGCCCGAAAAATTATCTCTTCTTACTTGTGCATTTGGGGGCGCAGTGCCCCATGTGTACAATTAAGAAGGTGATATGGACCTTCCGGCTTCCCGTGACAAAGGACGAGACCAACATACAATGCATGCTAGAGATAAAATGCGGGAGTGACTTGATTCGCACTGATTTTTGGAGTAAAAACGTGGGATAAACTCATTTTTTTCAAAAAGTTATAACTAGTCAAGATCTGAGCGACAATACAAACTTCCTAGCGGTTTCTAATCATATGGTCCATTAAGTCTATCATATGTTGACAATAGCTGAGAAGTCTGTGGATCTCCTTGGGGCGGAGTAGGTGTCCGCCATTGCCTTGGCCTTGGCTAACAATCGGGGAAGTTCTTGACTCCTGTTCAAAGTAAGAGCAAATCGGTCCATCCTCATTGCTGCCTCTTGGTTCAATGAATCAATTACCCTTTCCCTTGCTTCCCTTTCTGCTGATATCTTGACGTACTCATCCTCTAGCCTTTGCTCGTGAGTCGCCGCTAGATTTAGCTTCTCTTTGCACTCATCGATGATGGCCCACATATTCCCTTCAGTCTCACTTTAACCGTTGGGACAAATTTCTTTTCGACCTAAGGCAAGCCTTTAGCTCGTCCTTCCAGATCATGCCTTTGACCCGTGATGATTCCTTTCACCTCTTCGGAGTTTGAGCTCACTATTGCTGCCCTATAAAGCCCCTCAAAACTTGTTTTGGTCGTGTTCTTCCTTTCGGGCCTTCTTGGTTTCTCATTCCAAGGCTTCATCGGTGGCCATATTGACATCCCTTAGTTCATCATACTCTCTTCAGACTTTGATGGCTATGGACTTGAACTTCTCTTTGACTACCCGGGCTCTTTCAAGATTTGCCTTTAGGGCTTGTACCTCATCACTTTCTTCCGAAGCTTTAACCCCATTGTCTTTCACAGTCTTTAGATTTGGGAGCCAATCCAATCCTTGTGTTCGGACTCTCAGCCACTTATGATAGCCGCCGATGATCCCATTACTGCTTCCCCTAAGCTCTCTGTCCTTTCTTCACACCGCATCACATGCCTTGCGAACTCCTTGGAGTACCTTTGCATTGGGGTCACTGAAACCCCGTGGTGATGAAAGGCGTGATGCTTTCGTCTGATGGCACTCCTCTCATGGGGTAGCCAAGCTGTCTTATGGCGAGGACGGGATTATAATTAATACAACCCCTTGTTCCCATCAAGGGAACATTTGGACATCCTTCGCATGAAGATAGAATCCTGATTCTTCCTTCCTTCTAGCGAGGGAACCAATTAACAGACGCCCCTCCATGCTAGCCAAGATTTGGTCCCAATTCGCCTTTCCTTTTTCGACGCATGAGCGGTGACCTTGTAGCGGATAGACGGGCCTACCTTCTTGGAGAAAAAAAGGTGTGAAACCAGCCACACATAGAGAGCCAGTGCACAACAAACAATTCTTGCGCTGCTCTTTTCACATCCCCGGTCGAACGTGTCATACATGGCCAAAATGGCGACGACCGGGCTTTCCTTGCCATGATGAAAGGCGAGGAAAGCGTCAATCGCTGCTAGGTCCACTAACCCTTCCATATTCGGAAAGAGGACAACTCCAAAGATCAAAAGCGCCAAGATGTCAATAAAAAAAGCCCATTCGCCTTGATTTGCCAAGGCCTTTGCCCTTTCCTCCAAACACTTCCTTGGTACTCCGACTACCCCATTCCTGTTTTGCTTTACACGGTCCAACTCTTGTGCTGAGATTTTCACTACCTTGGCAACTCTTGTCGTGGAGGGATAGAACCCAGAGAAAAGATATGGCTTCCTTCCTCCCAGTGGGCATCCCAGGATTTCTTCAAACTCTTTCACAGTCGGCACTAGCTGGAAGTCCTCAAATGTGAAGCACCTTAGGGGCTGGTCATAATACTGGGAAAGGGATGCAATTGGTTCCATGGAGACTTCTACCCTAGCTAGGTCCCAAATCTTACCATAGGCTTTGCGAAAGGCTTGCCATTGAAGTTGACCCATTAATTGCCCCAACTCTCGTAAACTAGTGACCTCTAAGCTCTTGATTTTGACTTGATAGAACCTCTTTTTAAGCGAAGGCTTTTGACTTGATCCCATGTTTTACTAAAGTGAAATAAAATCTAGTGCGAATCAAAACTCCGACATCTATCATGGGTGGAATGGATGAATGCATGAAGAAATGCATATGACACAGATGCAATCTAGGAATGCGGGGGTCCGAGGAATTTGTCCCCTTCTTAGATACAACGTCTAGGGGTAGCAAAGTGCCCCAACGTACGTTTTTAAGAAGGCGACACGGACCCTCCGTTGGTTTGTTTACAGAAGGGATCAAGACAAAACCCATATGCGATGCCTATGCAAAAGACACAATGCGGGAATGTACATAGTATGACAATATTCACTGAACATAAGCAAAAGGGTATATGATTTTTATGCATGGCAGTGTGAAAAATGGCACGCAGCGTGTTTGCTTCGTGCCCCTATTTAAGGGACCTATAAGGGAGAGAACTAACTAGGCTTTTAGCAATAATCCCCAAGGTAGTCATATCTCTCTTGATGGTTTCTAGAGGTATCATCCCCTTCGAAGAACATATTGCAGCAGTAGGGACTACAAGCAACAATAAGTTTCCAAAGAGAAAAGCTCTAGATGAGGGTTCACTGTAATCAAGCAAGTCGGAGACCTAGCATGATCACAGATTCACCTCCACTCCTTATGTTCCCATGAACCCGGGTATAGGGCCCTTTTTCACTCACAGTGTGTGCAAATAGTGTTGGTGTTTGTGTGCATCAAATGAATAAATATTTACCTCATGCATACATTTTAAAACGCACTAAAAGCAATAAAGAGTTTATGTACACAAGAACATAATGAAGGGAAACCAACAAAGGGGTAAGTCACGGTAAAACATTGCACAAGATTAAATGGCCTAACTCTCTAAAAACAGTCCCCAGTGGAGTCGCCAACTGTCGCAACCTACCCTTCAGCGGGAGGGCGACGCGTGACTCGCGGGATACGTGTTCCACGAAAGGAATACGCGCGGAGTCGCCACCAAAGTTTATTTGAGGAAAACGTCGGAAAAACCGGAAAAGACGCGATCTACGAACTTTTTAAGTGAAAGGCTCGGAAGTTGTATTTACGCGCGGGGAAGGTATTAGCACCCCACACGTCCGTCACAAGGGACGGCAGCCTTTAATCGAATGTGCAAACATGACTTTGATTTTTACGTTCCCTTTTATGTCCTTATATCCTTTATACCTTTTTTATATTTTTTCCTTTTTGTGGTCGACAAGGGTGTTTCCCTTTGCTCCTACGTATTCCTCAATTTGCGATGAGGAAATCAGACCTACGTAGTTCTTTCGGAACAAAGTGTTTGGTTAAGTTGTTTTTGTCTTTTTTGCAAAATATGTTTTTATTGAACAAAAGGTCATTTAAGGTGTTGGACCATTAAACGGTCTTTTGATTTTGAAAGGAGAGAAACGTTAAGGCGTTGGACCATTAACATTCTCTTGTTTTTTGAAAGGAGAGAAACGTTAAGGTATTGGACCATTAACGATATCTTGGGGTGGTCGACAAAAGCGGGGCTTTTGCTCCTACGTATCCTCAATTGCGATGAGGAAATCAGACCTACGTAGTTCTTGCAAAAGCGGTAAAGTCACATGTTGATTTTATGCTTTTGAACGGTCCATGTTAACCGATAAAAGCAAAGAGGACCGTTTAAGGCGTTGGACCTTAAAACGTTTTTAGTGATTTTTCGGACAAAACTTGATTTGTGAGTCTATTTTAGTCTTAGTTTCACTTTGGTTATTAATCAATTCATTCAAGGAAACTTCCAAAGAAAAACGTCCGATTGATTTTTTTTGATAATTTTATTCAAAGATATTTTTTATTATTATATTATTTTTTACCTCTTTTTGATTTCCAACGTGATTACGGCACGACCGAACGGTCGGAATTTATTTTAACCGAAGTTAACGGATAATACAATTCAAACGTTCGGTGGAAATTTATTTTATTTTTAAGTTAAGTGAGAAATGACTTAAGTAAAATGGCTTAAGCACGTCAACAGGGGGTATAAAAAGTAAATGAAATGAGAATAGAAATATACTAAACACAATGTGGACCACCATGGGTACATAGAATGAATCGAAAAAGCTTGGTTCGAGGTACTTACCCATTGAAGATCGAAGAACGATGAAGAACGAATGAAGAACGTCGAAGAACGGTCGAAACCTTTGCGAAATTCCTCACGAAAAACGTTACGGAAGCGCCTCGGCTTAGATTTTCTTCACGGAAACAATTTTTCCAAGCAAATTCGAAAGAGAGAGAAGTGCCTAAGGGGCTGAACCCTTTTCTTCTTCACTTCCTCCCCTATTTATAGCAAAATAGGGGAGATGCTTGCCGCCCAGCTCGCCCAGGCGAGCTCAGCTCGCCCAGGCAAGCCAGGTTGCTTCCTCCAGAAGCAACAGCCTTCTGGAGGAATCTTCTGGAGGGCCCAAGTGGGCCTGGGTGCTATTTGCACCCCCATTTTTACTAAGTACACCCCCTCTGCTTTTTTTTGGTGATTCTTTTTTCGTAAAGTTACGGAAACTTACAAATTTCGTAACGATACTTGTTTTCTTTTCGTAATGTTACGGAACCTCACTTAATTAAGCAACGATGTTTCCATTTAATTTCCGGTGTGTCACGGAAACTTACGGATTGTGCATCAATATTTTTTGGTTTTCCGGCATGTCCTGGAATTTCACAAATTGCCTAATGATGGGTGCCAAGCACCTTGCAAGGACCAAAGAAAAGTCGCATGTCATCAAGCAAAGGTCCCCGGACGAAATTAGGGTATGACACCAATCCCTCTGATTTAGACCAAACTCATATGATCCATTCATGCACACGCGCATGTGTAGAAAATATCCTATTACTCATGTCAACATACAAGAACATCCAACATATTCTAATTGCCATACACCTATATACATTCTGAAAAAGAAAAACACACTTTCATGCTCAAAGTGTTGCGTCGAACTTTACACCTAAATTTATATCCTAAACATCTGTTATCACAAACTACTTACATACATTTGAAGTACGCCATACAAATTTTTACTGTTTCACTCATATTTATTTATATGCAGATTTGAAAGCTAATTACATCCTGCACATATTTGCATTCAAAAAAAGCATTCCACACTATCATACAATCATTCACACTTTGCTAGGAATTTCATACTCCTTATATTTACCTATGTATACACACTACTGCAAGGTGTTTTCCACGCTGCCTCTATGTAAAGTATCAAACATGGGGCAGCCCAAATTCGAGCAAAAACTCTCACAAGCAAATCCTAATTTTCATGTTTTTCTAACTCTAAAACCAAATTTTAGATTCCTAGCCATAAGCACGTTTCCTTGCATTGAAGCTACAAGTTTGGGTTCCTAAGCTTGGAATTGCATTTGGGCACCTATTTTGAATCTCCTATGCTGTACCTACATATAAGAAACAGTCCCACTCTCCCCATTTTACAAAATCATATTCATACATCATTGGGGCATTTCACCGAGCACTTGGTGGGCGCACGTTTCGACATAAATTGCAAGAGAATGGGGACAATGTGGCATGCCCCATTGCTTCAGAATACAGCATAGGCCTAAGGCCTTCTCATTCAAATCCTCAACTCAAGAAAACAAGCATAAAAACAAACCAAAACTGCCCCACAAATATAAGCACATTCTCACAATTTGGAGCACCAAAAGATGAAGAAAATATACCAATGGGAAGCTAAAAACATCAAGGATTGAATACTTACTTGTTGGAGTGAATTAAAGCGTGAAAAGGGAAGCAAAAACTCAACAATCGAAGCTTGGGGGCTGTTGTTCTCGTATTTCTCGTGAGCTTGGGGGTTTTTGAAGTGAGCGGGAAGAGTTTCGGGTGAAGAAAACGTTCCCCCTCCACCCCTTTATATTTTCTTACAGGGGTTGCTCGCCCAGGCGAGCTAACCTGTACCCCCCACCCCCTTTTTTTTTTAGGGGTGCATTAACCATGTCTCCCCCCTCTTATAGGTTAGCGTTTTGCCTAACTTGAGCCTACTTAAGTTAGAATTAGGTGTCGATTACTTATTTAAAACAAACAATAGTAAAAGAAACTGCGAACGCAAAGGATACTGGGCTGCCTTGCAGTGAAGTTCTCTGCTTGTTTAGCGCCGGGAAGGGGTGGCGCTTGGTCGGTCGCGATCCTATCCTTCATTTGCTTCCATCCCTAAGTACTTGCAAGTAAGAGCCAAATGATATGCGACCAATCGTGACCGGTCATCGTCTTACCTTGGTTGATTTCTGCCATTGACTTGTCTTGACTTTTGACCATGGCCTGAGACAATTATGCTCCTTGCTATCACAAGATATGCATGTGCATGTGCATGTATGAATGTTTCTAATGCGATGATTTTATTTTAGTGAAGGCTGGTTAGATTCAATTTTAAATAAGCGTTTGGGGCACCCCATACACCGAGCAAAGAGGGCTCAAGTTATAACAAATCTAAAACACAAGGTTTGAAACCAAAGGGAAGACAAAAACCTCGCCCATCTTTTCTTCTTTTAAAAGAATGAGACAAATGCAGAGGAAGGGAATCCCTGGAGGAAAACAAGAAGAACAAAAACTCAAAATTAAAAGAAACTGCAACGGTCCCCTCGATTGCCCCAGACTTCAAGCGTAATATCGTTTAACTACATCGGAGTTCACGGGCGAAGGCAATTCCTCGCCATCCATGTGGGTGAGTATCAGAGCACCCCCAGAAAAAGCTCTTTTCACCACGAAAGGTCCTTCATAATTCGGGGCCCACTTGCCTCGATTATCTTTAACAGCGTGGGACATCTTCTTCAGCACGAGGTCCCCCTCGTTGAACTTGCGCGGGCGTACCTTCTTGTCGAATGCGTTCTTTATCCTTTGTTGATACAGACGCCCATGGCTCATGGCGGCCAAACACTTACCTTCAATAAGGTTAAGTTGGTCGTAGCGTGCTTGAGCCCATTCTGACTCTTCTAGGCCTGACTCCGCCATTATCCTCTGAGAAGGAACCTCTACCTCAAATGGGAGCACTGCTTCCATCCCATAAACCAAGGAATACGGCGTTGCCCCAGTAGAAGTTCGTACCGAGGTTCTGTATCCGTGTAGGGCGAAAGGCAACATCTCATGCCAATCTTTGTATGACACTGTCATTTTTTGAATAATCTTCTTAATATTCTTATTCGCAGCCTCTACAGCCCCATTCATCTTTGGCCGATAAGGGGTAGAGTTGTGATGCTGGATCTTGAAGCCTTCGCACATCTCCTGCATCATCTTATTGTTCAGATTGGTGCCATTGTCAGTAATGATCTTCCTGGGGAGTCCGTATCGACAAATCAACTCCTTCTTTATGAATCTAACTACCACATTCCTTGTGACATTAGTATAAGAAGCTGCTTCGACCCATTTGGTGAAGTAATCTATCGCCACAAGAATGAAGCGGTGACCATTCGACGCTTTGGGTTCGATGGCCCCAATGACATCTATTCCCCACATAGAAAAAGGCCAAGGGGCGGACATAACATTCAGAGGATGTGGCGGAACATTGACATTGTCCGCGTATGCCTGACATTTATGACATTTCCTGACATGAGCGCAGCAATCGCTTTCCATGGTGAGCCAATAATAACCGGCCCTAAGGATTTTCTTGCCATAGCATGCCCACTGGCATGTGTCCCAAAGGAACCCTCGTGGATCTCCTCAATCATGCAGTTCGCCTCTTTGGCATCCACGCATCGTAGGAGGGTCATGTCGTGGTTTCGTTTGTACAGGATGGTACCACTTACAAAGAAACCAGTAGCCAATCTCCTCAACGTCCTTTTGTCATTGTCAGAAATCCCTGGTGGGTATTCTTTGTTCTTGACATACTGCTTGATGTCGAAATACCACGGTTTCCCATCCCGCTCTTCCTCTATTGCATAACAATATGCCGGCCTGCCTTGAGATTTGAATTCGATGTACGGCAGGTCCCCGTGTGGGGCAAGTTGAAACATGGATGCCAGGGTGGCTAATGCATCAACCACTTGATTCTCTTCCCGAGGTATGTGGTGGAAGGAAATGTTGTCAAAGTACTTGGCTAACCTCAAGATGTGAGTTTGATAGGGTATCAACTTCGGATCCCTAGTTTCCCATTCTCCTTTCAACTGGCGTATCACCAAAGCTGAGTCTCCATACACCTTGAGTAGTTTTACATCAAAATCAATGGCCGCCTGAACCCCAAGGGCGCATGCCTCGTACTCGGCCATATTGTTGGTATAATCAAAACCTAGCCTAGCCGTGAAAGGAATACACTGATCATCCGGGGATACAAGGACTGCCCCTACTCCGTGTCCCAAAGCATTGGATGCCCCATCGAAGCAAACAATCCATTTGTCTATGTCTTCGTAGGTCCGCTTCTCTTCAAACAGGGCCATGATATCTTCATCTGGGAACTCGGGGTGCATCGGTCGATAATCCTGGAGGGGTTGCTGGGCCAAATAATCCGCCAAAGCGCTTCCCTTTACCGCTTTTTGGGTGACGTAAACGATATCGAATTCAGATAATAGTACCTGCCACCTAGCGATTCGTCCCGTGAGGGCCGGTTTTTCAAAGATGTATTTCACGGGATCCATTTTGGAAATAAGCCACGTGGTATGGCTGAGCATATACTGCCTAAGCCGATGTGATGCCCATACCAGAGCACAACACGTCCTTTCTAGCATTGAGTAATTCATCTCACATGCGGTAAACTTCTTGCTCAGATAGTAGATGGCTTGCTCCATTTTCCCAGAATCATCATGCTGACCCAACACGCACCCCATAGACTCGTCCAACACGGTCATGTACAGGAAAAGAGGTCTTCCTGTTACAGGTGGCATGAGCACCAGGGGATTTGCGAGACTCTGTTCGATCTTCTCGAAGGCCTCTTGACAGTCACTGTTCCACAGGACCACCTGGTTCTTACGTAATAGCTTAAAAATGGGCTCACATGTAGGGGTGAGTTGTGAGATAAATCTCGCGATATAATTCAACCTGCCCAAAAACCCCCGAACCTGCTTCTCCGTGCGTGGTTCCGGCATTTCAAGGATGGCCTTCACTTTCTCGGGATCTATCTCTATCCCTTTCTAACTTACGATAAATCCTAGCAACTTCCCCGACTTCACCCCAAAGGTGCATTTGGTTGGGTTTAGTTTTAATTGGTATTTCCGCAACCTTCCAAACAACTTACGCAGATTGACAAGGTGTTTGTCCTCAGTCCGAGACTTAGCAATCATGTCATCTACGTAGACCTCTATTTCCTTATGCATCATGTCATGGAACAACGCCACCATGGCACGCTGATAGGTTGCCCCAGCATTTTTCAGCCCGAAGGCCATCACTTTATAGCAGAATGTCCCCCATAGGGTGACGAAAGTGGTCTTCTCTACATCTTCGGGTGCCATCTTTATTTGATTATACCCCGAGAAACCATCGATAAATGAGAAAAGGGCGAATTTGGCTGTATTATCTACCAATATATCAATGTGTGGCAGGGGAAAATTGTCTTTAGGACTGGCTCGGTTCAAGTCCCGGTAGTCTACACACATTCGAACCTTGCCGTCCTTTTTCGGGACTGGGACAATGTTGGCCACCCACTCCGGGTACCGTGCCACAGCTAAGAATCCTGCATCAAACTGCTTCCTTACTTCTTCTTTAATTTTTAAAGACATCTCGGGTTTCATTCTTCGTAACTTTTGCTTAACCGGAGAAGACCCAGGATTCAAAGGCAACTTATGCTGCACAATGTCGGAATCTAGACCGGGCATGTCTTGATACGACCACGCAAAGACATATTGATACTCTTCAAGAAGGGTTATCAAGCCTTGGCAGATAGGCGCGGTCATACCGGTTCCTATCTTTACCTCTTTCATTTCCTCCGTGGTCCCCAAGTTTACCGATTCGGTTTCTTCTTGGTGAGGCTTCATTTCATGTTCTTCCTGAGCGACCAGCCTCTCCAACTCTGGTGATAGGACGTCCTCTTCCTCTTCCTCGTTTATCGTTTGGCTTATATCTCGATCGAAATCGATTGTCAAACCCTCGTTGTTAGGATCCTCAAAGAATCGACCCTCATATCTATACCAAACAAGACAAAAGAAACAAAAAACATGCAAAATGATATGAGAAAGGGTGGTACTGTAAGAACAGATGAAACAAGATCTCTTTGTTTATTTAATAAGGTAGGTTTCACAAAACAAAAGAGAACGGAAATCTATAGGCTCTAATTACATTGAATCAGCAGTATAGACTTCTGACTGGCTTATCACGCGCCAGTTCCCCACTTGGGAATCGGGGTGGCATGGTTGCACAAAACTTGGTGGGTCTTGAGGGAACTCCTCTTCTATTGTGGCCACCTCCTCCTCGGACACCATTCCAGCGCTGGTGAAACACTGGCTAATACGGCCGGGCCATACCCTATCCGCCCGAAATCTTGACAGCACGTTCCTCCTCCCCGGCATCCCGGATTCGTACCCTAATACATACTTGTATGGATTTCCCTTGATATCGACCACGTCGGCATTCCCGAGGCAGTCCTTGCCTAGACCCATTCCGGGCTCAAATCCGTTCCTGAGCATAACACGCGCCACCATTATGGCCGCGTTGGAGAGAGAAGGTAGCGACGGACTTGGTTCCACCGAGGCGCAGCTCACCACCTCAAAGGATTGGAAAGCCGTTTCCAATGATTCTTCCGCCGCTTCTACGTACGGTGTGGAGGAGGGGCAGCTCACTAACATATCCTCTTCACCCGACACTATCACTAAAAGTCCACCCACTGCGAACTTCAATTTCTGGTGAAGCGTTGAAGGGACCACTCCCAGGGCATGAATCCAAGGTCTTCCCAAGAGGCAGCTATAGGCGGAATTTATATCCATTACTTGAAACACCACATTGCAAGTGTGGGGGCCTATCTGAATGGGAATGTCGATTTCCCCCATCACTTCCCGCCGAGTACCATCAAAGGCTCGCACCACCATCGAGCTCGGTTTTAAACGTGACGCACTAAAAGGAAGCTTTTCCAAAGTGGTCTTCGGCATTACATTTAAACTCGATCCATTGTCGATAAGTACCTTTGCGACAACGTGGTCCATACATCTCACCGACACATGTAAAGCCTTGTTGTGTCCTCTCCCCTCAACGGGAATCTCTTCTTCCGTAAACGCGATATAATTGTTGGTGGTTATATGATTAGCGATACCTTCGAAATCCTCCACTGAGATATCATGTGCTACATGGGCATCGTTAAGGACCTTTATCAACAGCGCACGATGAGGCTCGGAGTTTATGAGTAGTTCAAGCAAAGAGATCCTTGTTGGAGTTTTATTCAGTTGCTCGACTACCTTAAACTCGCTTTGTTGGATGAGGCGGAGGAACTCTTGGGCCTCTTCCAAGGTCACTGTTTTTCCTTGAAGACCTTCTTTCTTTTCGGACCCTCTTCCCACTAGAGGATCTACTTCTTTCGAGGGGGTGGCTATGTCTGTGGGCTCTTGGACCATGGGCGCTTTCCCTTTGGAGGGCAATTCCGCCGGGTGAGGGGAAGCGAACACCCAACCACTATGGGTTACGCCACTGAGGCCGATGATATTGGTTACCTTAGCTGATAGGGAGTCAACTTCGGTTGCAACTCTTTCGCTGGACGCGGGAGGGGTATACTTCCACGGAACGGCCTTATTACTTTGATATGCAAATGGTGTTGGTTTGGGCGCCGTCCGGGGGTATATGGGTGTGGAGCCGGTCCCTTTCCTAGTAAAACTTATTACTAGGGCCTTGGGGGTTAAAGGAACCTTCTTCTCTTTCGACTGCATGCAAATTTGTGGTTTTTCCCTCCTTCCTATGGACACTTCAAGCTGCCCGTAATCCATGATCCGCTGAAGCAATTCTTCCACCGCGGGACAGGTTTCCATGTCATGCGACTCCCCGAGGTGAAACAAACATTCATCCCTTTCGTCTCCACCACGGGAGACCATGCACGCCGCTTGTAGTGATTGATAGATGAAGCGTCTAGAAGTAGCCACCTCTCCTAATCTCTTTGCCCGCGATGGGCCATCCTCTTCGACGGCGTTCACGCTAGCCCCTCCATGACTAGCTAGCGGGTTGATTTTAACATTTGGGCCTTCCTCCTAAAACGATAGCCAGCCGGCACTAATCAGGTGCTGCACCTTATACTTGAACGGGATACAGGAGTCAATATTGTGTCCAGGAACTCCACTATGGTACACACACTTGGCACCCGGGTCATACCACTTGGGGTAGGGTGGCTGGAGAACCTTCCCAGGTATGGCCACCACCAAATGATTCTCCAATAATGAAGGCCATAACTCGGAGTATGCCATGGGAATAGGAGGGAAGTTGTCTTTCGGGGGCGGGTGCTGTGCATATTTATAGGTCGCGTCGGGGGCTGTATTATTAACTGGCCGGGGTGCGGCTGGAGCTGTGCGTTGGGCCGGCGCTCATTCCTGTACGGGTGGTCCTTTTACTTGAGTCGGGAGGGAATTCCTGGCTCGCATTAAAAAATTTGGGGGATTGGGCTGGTATGAGCTTTGGATATTTTGGGGTGCTTTCATCCATGTTGGGGCGGTGGTGAACTTATCAAAGTCCCTTCGGACATGTCGTCCCTTTGTACTTATCAAAGTCTGGTACTTTGAACTTGGGAGGGATGACAATGTTGGGCACGAAACATAAATCCGCTAAATCTGAGAATGGGTAATTGCTGAGGCCCTCGACTGCTCTCAACCTCTCTTCAAGCACCTCTATCTTTCCCTTATCTTCCACGAAGGGAACAGATTCTTTTACGGGTGTGGGTGAAGTTGGGATATGGCAGACTATGTTTGGCTGGGGTAGTTCATGGGGGGACGGATCTTTGAGGTGGAGCAGGGGGCTAAGATGGGTATCTCCTTCCTCATTGTCTTGCCCGGGATAATCTTCATAAGGTGGGAGTTGCCCCTCGAAAATAGGGGCTTGGCTTAAATCTTCCGGGGTGGCACGGGGGGTGAAGTCCGGAGGCAGGCCATAAGGATAAGCTTGCAGACTATACCTTCGACCGAACACGGCCGTGTTTCTGTCTAGGCTCGGATTTAAGGCGGGCTGCAGCACCGGCTCCGCTTCCCTAACTGTACTAGAGGCGGTTGCCGTGGCTTTATCCTCTATGGTTTTCTGGAGTTTTAACATGACCTCTGAGATGGAAGCCATTTGATCTTTTAAGGCCGATAGATCGGCCTTCATCTGTTCCTGCACGCCCTCTTCATTATCCATTTTTCTGGATCGAGTGTTATAGGGGTGCCTTGGTGTTTTCTTAGTTATGATAAAATTCCTAAAGAAATAAACAACGGTGAGTATGTCACCAAAACATGAGCATGCAAATGGATGATCGGAGCACTTGGATCCACCCCAAGGTTTTTTAGATAACATGATGAGTTCAGAACTTCTCATTTTATAAAAAGAACAAAGCTTTCATCTAGCCAAGATTATACAAAAGGTGTTACAAGAGAACCTAACGATTCCTAATTATATGGGCCATCAAATCTATCATGTGTTGATAGTAATTGATTAGCCCATGAATCTCCTCGGGGGCAGTACACACTTCGGCCATGGCTTTTGCTTTGGCTAATAGACGCGGGAGGTCTTGACTTCCATTCAAGGTCAAGGCGAACCTATCCATCCACATAGTCGCTTCTTGATGTAGTGCATCAATCACCCTCCCTCTTGCTTCTTTTTCGGCATACACTTGTGCAAAATCCTCCACTAGCTTTTGTTCATGGGCCATGGACTGGTTCAATTCTTCCTTGTATTGCCCTATGATAGCTAGCATGCTTTGCTTCGTGGCTTCCAAGTGTTGAGCCAAACTCCTTTTGGACCTCGCGCAAGCAACTAATGCTTCTTTTAAGATCATGCCATGCACCCGTGACCGATCTCTCTCCTCTCTTCGGAGCTTGAGCTCATTGTTGCTACCCCACAATGCTCCTCGGAATTTCTCTCGGCCATATTCCTCCTTGCGGGCCCTTTTGGTTTCTTGTTCAAGGGCTCTTGCAGTGGCCGCGTTTTCCTCTTGTAACTCGGTGTACTCCTTCTGGATGTGTGAGGCAGCTGATTTGAACTTCTCCTTTGCGAGTCTTGCCTTCCCTAGCTCTAATTTTAGAGCTCGGACTTCTTCATCTTCCTCCAGAGCTTCGAAGTTCTCTTCATCGATAACTTTCAACTTGGAAAGCCAATCTAACCCTCGCGCATGAATTCTTAGCCATCCATGATAACCTCCGATGACGCCATTTCGGATGCCTCTAAGCTCCTTGTCTTTCTTCAACGGACTCCTCCACGCCTTGTGGATTCTTTGTATAACCTTGAGACCTTGCGCACCTAAATCTTTCACAAGGAAAGGTGAGAGACTCCCTTCCGTTGGCGCTCCCCTCATGGGGTACCCTAGCTGTCTTATGGCAAGCACGGGATTATAATTAATACACCCGCTAGTCCCTATCAATGGAACATTAGGGTAGTCCCCACACGAGAAAAGAACTCCTTCCTTGCCTTCCTTCCAACGAGGAAACCAATTGATTGTGCTGCCCCCTATCTCCGCCAAATGTTGGTCCCAATCGACTCTTCCTTTTTCGGCGCATGAGCGATAACTTTGAAGCGGACACGAGTGTCTTGTGTCTTGTTGGAATAGGTGTGAAATCAACCACACACAGAGAGCGGGTAAACAACAGACAATCCGTGCACTATTTTTCTCACACCTCCGGTCAAAGGTGTCAAACAAATTTGCCAAGATAGCCACCACTGGACTTTCCTTGCTATGGTGATATGCGAGGAAAGCATCAATGGTGGCTAAGTCTACCAAACCGTCAACGTTCGGAAAGAGGACAACCCCAAAAATCAGCAAAGCTAAAATATCCGCAAACGGGCTCCACATCTCTTGGCTCGCCATATCCCTTGCCTTGCCTTCCAAGTATTTCTGAGGCAGGCCCACTACTCCATTGCGAGTTTGTTTCATGCGATCCAACTCTTTTGTTGAATCTCCAATCACAGCTGCAATCTTGCTCAAGGAAGGAAGAAAGTCGGAGAAAAGATACGTTTTTCTCCCCCCAAGAGGGCATCCTAATATTTCCTCAAACTCTTCAATAGTTGGTACCATTTGGAAGTCCCCAAACGTGAAACACCTCAACGGCTGGTCATAGTATTGGGCGAGGGATACGACAGCTTCCGTAAATACCTCCGCTGCGGCCAAATCTAGAATCTTCCCGTACACTTTGCGGAAGGCTTGCCTTTGGAGAGGTCCCATCAATCGTCCCAATTCCTTGAGGCTAGTGACATCTAGACTTTTAACCTTGACTTGATAAAACCTTTTGCCGTTTTGATTTGTCCCCATCATTTTACCTAAAAAAGGGGTGGATCAAGACTCTGACATGAATGATGCAATGCGTATGCATGAATCGGAAAGAAAACAACACAAAGGGGTAATTCACACATACGAGACCGCAGGGATCCAACTTTAATGCTACGTTTGGGCATGATGGCACCTCGACGTAGCATTAAAAAGGTTACGTATTACTCTAAAGAAACCAAACACCACTAGCAAAAACTTTAAACTAGTGCTGTGGAATGTGAGGGTTGTGGTTGTGGGTGACACTGAGGGCCCTCCAAAGTGTTTTGCAGGGGTATACCACCAACTGCTTGCCCTTCAGTGGCATATCCGAGGCAAGGCTCGAAGTCGGCTAGATCGTGGTGGGGAATTTCATGTGTCTCCTCCATGGGTCGAGAGACATGTGCATGATCAGATTGAGGTTGTTGGCTCTTAATGAGTATGTGAGTGGAGTTATTGACATCCTCATTGGGAATGTACGCTACATTGGGTGGTGTATAGTTTGGGAGGCAAGCCATATGGCGGGAAGGCGTGCTTGTTTTGAATTTGCACATCATGGGGTCATCCGTACTTCCCAAATCTTTGCCTACCATATTTGAGGTTGGATGATTCATTTGCTTGAGGCCAGATGGGAGCATCGGGTTCACCTTAGCGACAATGCTAGTAGCGGCAACTATAACCGCATTTGGCTTCCATTATCTTCTTCATGCTCATCCTGGCCTCCATCGTTGTGGCCATTTGCTCTTTCATGGCCTCCATGTCGGCCTTCATCTTCTCTTGCACCTCCTCTGCTTCACCCATTACTCTAGCTCTAGCACGAGTTCGGTAAGGGCGCCATAAAGCGTGTCCTTTTCTTTTTGATAACAATGGTTAAGTTCATTTTATTTTATTTTATTTTATTTTTCAAGGAAAGAATGCAATGAGCAATGCAACCAATGAAAAGCATGGATGTATGCGAATGACGTACAGTTGAAGTATTGCGAATTTTTACGCAGGATATGGGGTTGAATCAATTTAGATTTTCAACATGGTCCATGACATCTTTGTCAAGGTGAAACTGGAAGTAACAAGGACATCAACAATCCTAAATATGTTTGGCAGTAGACAAAGCAGTGATGTGACTCGATTCATCTTTTGCCCCAATTTTGCAAGACGGTTACTTCCATATTTCAACTTGACTTGATGAACCTTTTTGTAAAAGCATGAGCTTGGTTCAACCCTATAATCCAAGGAATGGCAATTCTGATCGCCAATACTTCAACAACATCTCATAAGGATGAATGACTCGGGCATACTTTAAGCTATGCATGGAAAATGTAATTATGAAATTGAGATGCCCGAAGAAACATCCTTTCTTAGTTAACCATGCATTAGGTATCATGTTCAATTATTTTGTTTTGTTGTTGTGTGTGTGTTTTTTTTTTTTTTTTAGAAATGGGTTTATGATCCCAACATGGTTGGCTCATGGTGCCTAACACATGCAACTAAGAATGTAGTGTGAAGTTTCACGCTTCCCCTTTTTTGTTTTTGTTTTGTAGAGGAAAACGCAAGGATGAGCAAACATGAAAACAAATGGTATGCAATTTTGCAGATCAAAAAGTTTGTTGAACGCATATGCATTATGATGCCATGACTCATGCAAAATGTGAGGCTGGAATATGATAACGGACAAATGCAGGAACGATATGTTCATTATGATGTTATGAAGAGATGCTTATGCGATGCATGATATGAATGCATTTTACAGACACGAGAGCCCGGAAAATTATCTCTTCTTACGTGCGCATTTGGGGGCGCAGTGCCCCATGTGTACAATTAAGAAGGTGATATGGACCTTCCGGCTCCCCGTGACAAAGGACGAGACCAACATACAATGCATGCTAGAGATAAAATGCGGGAGTGACTTGATTCGCACTGATTTTTGGAGTAAAAACGTGGGATAAACTCATCTTATTCAAAAAGTTATAACTAGTCAAGATCTGAGCGACAATACCAACTTCCTAGCGGTTTCTAATCATATGGTCCATTAAGTCTATCATATGCTGACAATAGCTGAGAAGTCCGTGGATCTCCTCGTGGGCGGAGTAGGTGTCCGCCACTGCTTTGGCCTTGGCTAGCAATCGGGGAAGTTCTTGACTCCTGTTCAAAGTAAGAGCAAATCGGTCCATCCCCATTGTTGCCTCTTGGTGCAATGAATCAATTACCCTTTCCCTTGCTTCCCTTTCTGTTGATATCTTGGCGTACTCATCCTCTAGCCTTTGCTCGTGATTCGCCGCTAGATTTAGCTTCTCTTTGCACTCATCGATGATGGCCCACATATTCCATTCAGTCTCGCTTAGCTGTTGGGACATATTTCTTTTCGACCTAAGGCAAGCCTTTAGCTCGTCCTTCAAGATCATGCCTTTGACCCGTGATGATTCCTTTTACCTCTTCGGAGCTTGAGCTCACTATTGCTGCCCTATAAAGCCCCTCAAAACTTTGCTTTGGTCGTGTTCTTCCTTTCGGGCCTTCTTGGTTTCTCGTTCCAAGGCTTCAGCTGTGGCCATATTGACGTCCCTTAGTTCATCATACTCTTTTCAGACTTTGATGGCTATGGACTTGAACTTCTCTTCGACTACCCGGGCTCTTTCAAGCTCTGCCTTTAGGGCTTGTACCTCATCACTTTCTTCCAAAGCTTTAACCTCATCGTCTCTCACAGTCTTTAGATTTGGGAGCCAATCCAATCCTTGTGTTCGGACTCTCAGCCACTTATGATAGCCGCCGATGATCCCATTACGGCTTCCCCTAAGCTCTCTGTCCTTTCTTCACGCCGCATCCCATGCCTTGCGAACTCCTTGGAGTACCCTCGCGTTGTGGTCACTGAAACCCCGTGCGATGAAAGGCGTGATGCTTTCATCTGATGGCACTCCTCTCATGGGGTAGCCAAGCTGTCTTATGGCGAGGACAGGATTATAATTAATACAACCCCTTGTTCCATCAAGGGAACATTTGGACATCCTTCGTATGAAGATAGAATCCCGATTCTTCCTTCCTTCTTGGAGAAAAAGGTGTGAAACCAGCCACACATAGAGAGCCAGTGCACAAAAAACAATTCTTGCGCCACTCTTTTCACCTCCCCGGTCGAATGTGTCATACATGGCCAAAATGGCGACGACCGGGCTTTCCTTGCCATGATGAAAGGCGAGGAAAGCGTCAATCACTGCTAGGTCCACTAACCCTTCCATATTCGGAAAGAGGACAACTCCAAAGATCAAAAGCGCCAAGATGTCAATAAAAGAAAGCCCATTTGCCTTGATTTTCCAAGGCCTTTGCCCTTTCCTCCAAACACTTCCTTGGTACTCCGACTACCCCATTCCTATTTTGCTTTACCAGGTCCAACTCTTGTGCTGAGATTTTCACTACCTTGGCAACTCTTGTCGTGGAAGGATAGAACCTAGAGAAAAGATATGGCTTCCTTCCTCCCAGTGGGCATCCCAGGATTTCTTCAAACTCTTTCACAGTCAGCACTAGCTGGAAGTCCTCAAATGTGAAGCACCTTAGGGGCTGGTCATAATACTGGGAAAGGGATGCAATCGGTTCCATGGAGACTTCTACCATAGCTAGGTCCCAAATCTTACCGTAGGCTTTGCAGAAGGCTTGCCATTGAAGTTGACCCATTAATTGCCCCAACTCTCGTAAACTAGTGACCTCTAAGCTCTTGATTTTGACTTGATAGAACCTCTTTTTAAGCGAAGGCTTTTGACTCGATCCCATGTTTTACTAAAGTGAAATAAAATCTAGTGCGAATCAAAACTCCGACATCTATCATGGGTGGAATGGATGAATGCATATGACACAGATACAATTTACGAATACGGGAGCCCGAGAAATTGTTTCCTTCTTGGATACAATGTTTGGGCAGCATGGCACCCAACGTATGTTTCTAAGAAGGCGACACGGACCCTCCGTCGGTTTGCTAAAGTGAGGGGATCAAAGACGAAACCCACGCATGATGCATATGCGAAAGGCACAACACGGGGATGTACATAGTACGACAATATTCACAAACAAATATAAGCAAAAGGGTATATGATACTTATGTATGGCAGTGTGAAAAATGGCAAGCAGCGTGTTTGCTCCGTGCCCCTATTTTAAGGGACCTATAAGGGAGAGAGCTAACTAGGCTTTTAGTGATAACCCCCAAGGTAGTCATATCTCTCTTGATGGTTTCTAGAGGTATCATCCCCTTCGAAGAACATACTGCAGCAGTAGGGACTACTTGCAACAATATGTTTTCAAAGAGAAAAACTCTAGATGAGGGTTCACTGCAATCAAGCAAGTCAGAGAGTTGGTGCTTGTGTCCATCAAATGAATAGGGCCCGGGTATAGGGCCCTTTTTCAACTCACCGTGTGTGCAAATAGTGTTGGTGCTTGTGTCCATCAAATGAATAAATATTTACCTCATGCATACATTTAAAAAATGCACTAAAATCATCAAAGAGTTATATATACAAGAACGTAATAAAGGGAAACCAACAAAGGAGTAAGTCATGGCAAAACATTGCACAAGAATAAATGTCCTAACTCTCTAAAAACAGTCCCCAGTGGAGTCGCCAAGTGTCGCAACCTACCCTTCGGCGGGAGGGCGACGCGTGACTCGTGGGATGCGTGTTCCACGAAAGGAATACGCACGGAGTCACCACCAACGTTTATTTGAGGAAAACGTCGGAAAAACCAGAAAAGACGCGATCTACGAACTTTTAAGTGAAAGGCTCGGGAGTTGTATTTACGCACGGGGAAGGTATTAGCACCTCACACGTCCGTCACAAGGGACGGCAGCCTTTAATCGAATGTGCAAACATGACTTTGATTTTTACGTTCCTTTTTATGTCCTTATATCCTTTATACCCTTTTTATATTTTTTTTCTATTTTTGTGGTCGACAAGGGTGTTTCCCTTTGCTCCTACGTATTCCTCAATTGTGATGAGGAAATCAGACCTACGTAGTTCTTTCAGAACAAAGTGTTGGTTAAGTTATTTTTTATCTTTTTTGCAAGATATATTTTGATTGAACAAAAGGTCATTTAAGGTGTTGGACCATTAAACGGTCTTTTGACTTTGAAAGGAGAGAAACGTTAAGGCGTTGGACCATTAACGATCTCTTGTTTTTGAAAGGAGAGAAACGTTAAGGCATTGGACCATTAACGATCTCTTGGGGTGGTCGACAAAAGCGGGGCTTTTGCTCCTACGTATCCTCAATTGCGATGAGGAAATCAGACCTACGTAGTTCTTGCAAAAGCGGTAAAGTTACATGTTGATTTTATGCTTTTGAACGGTCCATGTTAACCGATAAAAGCAAAGAGGACCGTTTAAGGCGTTGGACCTTAAAACGGGTTTTAGTGATTTTTCGGACAAAACTTGATTTGTGAGTCTATTTTAGTCTTAGTTTCACTTTGGTTATTAATCAATTCATTCAAGGAAACTTTCAAAGAAAAACGTCCGATTGATTTTTTTGGTTATTTTAATCAAAGATATTTTGATTATTTTATTATTATTTTTCAAGATATTTTGATTATTTCATTATTATTTTACTTTTTTTGGTTTAACCGAGGTTATAGCATGAACGATCGGTTAGATTTCGTTTTAAAAGTGATTAAATGAGATTAGAACACAAATGATCGGTTGAAATTCATTTTATCATTTATTAGGTGAGAAAACGGCTTAAATAAACGGTAAAAGCGTGTTAAAGACAGAAGAAGAGAAATCGAAAATGAACGAAATAAAAATGAAAGCTTAAAAAAACAAGAAATGAATTGAAAGTCTCGGATTCGAAAACTTACCCGTTGAAGAACGAAGAACGGTGAAGAACGGACGAAAACGTTCACCGATTTGCTTACGGAAACATCTCGGAAGCGTTACGGAAGCACCTCGGCTTGGATTTTCATCACGGAAACAATTTTTTCACCCAAAACAGCTGAAATACATAGGCAGGGGGCTGAGGGATCCTTAGAACAGCCCCCTTCAGCCTATTTATAGGAAAAATGGGGAGGAGGTTGCCGCCCAGCTCGCCCAGGCGACCTTAGCTCGCCCAGGCAAGAACCCAGCTTCAAAAAATATTCTGGAAGGCCCAATTCAAAATTTCGAAATTGAAATTTGCACCCCCCCAATTTTGATAAGTTCACCCCCCTTCTTTCGTAATTTATGGAAAAGTTACGGAAGCCTTACGGAAGCATATAGGACTTGATTTTCTTCTTTTTTTCTCTTCCGTCTCACCCGTATTAAGTTAATTATGCTTATTTAGAGTTATGAGAATTTTACGGAAGCATTACGGGTGTCCCGGAAGCCCCGGAATCCCATTTTTCAACAAAACAGGGGGTGTGGTGGCCACCTAGCTCGCCCAGGCAAGCTAGGTTGTTTCAACCTTAAGCAAGAAATTGCCCAGAAACCTCTAGAAGGGCCCAGATTCGAAAATTACTATTTGCACCCCCCCATTTTACTAAATACACCCCCTTTGCCTTTTTTTTGGTGATTTTTTTCGTAACGTTACGAAACTTTACGAATTTCGTAACGATACTTGTTTTCTTTTAGTAATGTTACGGAACCTTGCGGATTACATAATCATCCCTTTTTTGACTTACGGAATGTTACGGAACCTCACGAATTGTGCAACGATGCTTCCTTTTGATTTCCGGTGTGCCACGGAACTTTACGGATTGTGCATCAATACTTTCTTTCGGTTTCCGGCACATCACGGAACTTCACAAATTGCCTAATGATGGGTGCCAAGCACCTCAAAATGACCAAATACAAGTTGCATGCCACCAAGCAAAGGTCCCTGGACGAAATTAGGGTATGACAACAGGGACTCAGCGTTGGTGATCCATCAGCTGAGAGGGGAATGGGAAACTAGAGACCCCAAGCTGATACCCTACAAAGCCTATATCAAGGAGATGGCTAATTCCTTTGATGAGATCTCCTTCCATCATGTTCCCCGGGAGGAAAATCAAATGGGTGATGCGCTTGCCACTTTGGCGTCAATGTTCCAGCTAACACCGCACGGGGATCTATTGTACATTGAGTTCTGGTGTCATGGCAAACCCGCACATTGTTGCCAGGTGGAAGAGGAACGGGACGGTAAGCCTTGGTATTTCGATATCAAGTGATATGTCGAAAACAAAGAGTACCCACCGGAGGCTTCTAACAATGATAAAAGGACATTGAGGAGATTGGCGGCCGATTTCTTCATGAGCAGGAGCATACTATATAAAAGAAACCACGACATGACTCTCCTGCGATGCGTGGATGCCAAAGAGGCAAACCACATGATCGAGGAAGTCCACGAGGGTTTGTTTGAAACCTACGCCAATGGGCATGCTATGGCCAGAAAGATCCTGAGAGCAGGTTATTATTGGCTCACCATGGAAAGTGATTGCTGCCTCAATGTCAGGAAATGCCACAAGTGTCAAGCGTTCGCAGACAATGTCAATGCTCCGAGTACATTGGGCGAGAGATCCAAGGGAAGACCCTAGGGTTCTCATGAGCCTTAGGGTAAATTTTGATCCCATGGGCTAAGTATGAGCCCGCTTATCTTCGTAAATATTAGAATAGGTTTTTTCCTTCGTTTAGGCCTTGTATTTTGGCCATTCTAGTAGTATAGGGTTTTAGCCTTGTATTTCGAGGCATTTTGAGTAGTCTTTGTAGTAGGGACTTTTTTTGTATTTTCATGTATTTTGTCATGGGGGTGAGCTTAGTTATTATAGGGGGGGTGTAGCTAAGTTCTAGCTTCTCATCTCAAGGAGGTGAGCTTAGCTATTAGAGAGGTGTGTGTAGCTAAGCTCTAGCTTCTTTAGGAATCTTCTCAAAGAAGCTTCTCAAGGAGGTGAGCTTAGTTATTAGAGGGGTGTGTGTAGCTAAGCTCTAGCTTCTCAAGGAAGTTTTCTCAAAGAAGCTTCTCAAGGAAGTTTTCTCAAGAAAGCTTCTCAAGGAAGCTACCTAGTCTATAAATAAAAGCATGTGTAACACTTGTTGTAACTTTGATGAATGAGAGTCTTGTGAGACATACTTCAAAGTGCCACTTCTCTCCCTCTTTCATTCCTTCAATTTCGTGCTCCCCCCTCTCTCTTTCTCTCCCTCTTTCTTTTCCTCCATTGAACCATCCTTCCAAGCTTCTTATCCAAGGCTCATCTTGGTGGTGAAGCTCCTTCTTTCATGGCTTATTCCCTAGTGGATGGTGCCTCCTCTCACCTCTTCTCCTTTGTCTTCCGCTGCATCTCCATGGTGGAAAATCACCATTAAAGGACCTCATTGAAGCTCAAAGATCCAGCCTCCATAGAAGCCCCACAAGCAAGCTTCCATCAAGTGGTAATCAGAGCACATGAGCTTCAAGTAGGTGCTCCTTAAACCTCCATTAATTTTTTTTATTTACCTTCTCTTCCATTGCTGTTTCTTCATTTTTTCTCCATGTATCTCCTCACATGTCTTGTGCTAAATGTTGTTAACATAATTCTTTAGAGTTTCTACCAATTAAACTTGCTATAGAAGCTAGATTTGATTTTCTATGGTTCAAATTTCTTGTTCTTGTTCTTGAACCATGAATTGTGTTGAGTTTAGGTTCCTTTGAGTTTTGTCTTGTTATTTTTCGAGGCTGAAACCTAAACCATAAAATTCTTACAAAAATATTAAAGTAGAAGAAAACCTCAAAAATCTAGAGTGACTTGTTCACCTATTGTAGTTTTGTCATAGAAGTCATGTCTAGTCATGAAACTTGTCACATAAGATTTCTTATGTTGTGCTGAATTTTATTTTCTTGTTTCTTTGTCTAACTCATTTGTTCATGAGTGTATGAAATTATTTTAGCCTATTATTTGATTTGAGTCAAATCTTGCATGTTAATTAGTCCTTAACATGTTCATGCAAAATTCTTAGAGAGTCTTTGATTGTGAACCTTTTCTTGAACTTTTAGGTTTCCTTATGATTGTGTCTATTGTGAAATTGAGTTTTGGTGATTGAATTGCAGGCTGAAATTTTGATCCAAGTGAATATTGAACTCCTAAAACTGTGGTAAACAAGACTAGTGAGTTCAACATACATAGTAAGATTGAAAGTAAGCCCACGGCAATCAATATACCATGCTTAAAAAAAAAATCGCTGGTGCTGGCAGCTTGGACATACAAACTTGTAAAAATTACTGAGAATTGGTTACTTCGAATTTTGAGCTGAAATTTTTACTGAATTTGATAGACATCTGGAAAAAAAGTTATAAAAGAAGAACCAAGTGATTTGGATAAAAGGGAAAAATACTAAAAATCACACAAGTTGGCAGAAAAATCAGTATCCAGGAAAAAAAAAAGTGAAAGGGAAGTGTGCTTGTTGTTTTGGCTCAAAATTTATTCTATAATTGGTGCCTATGTTATACCAATCTTAGTTCCAAAATTTCAATTGAAAATTACTGTGAAAACAAGTGCCAAACCTAGAGATTTGTTGAGTCTTTTTTTATATATAGTTTTTTTTACTCTACTCTAGAGTCATTCTAAGTTTCTCTTTGAGTCCTAGCTTGCTTCTATGTCCTTTTCATTGCTTTAATTGTTGAGTAATCCTTGAAAAATTGTCTTGTTAAAACTCCATCGGTTTAGCTTTCATTTCATTTTTTTTGGTCTTTGGTTATTGCTTGTCTCTTTGTTTCCTTGTTTGTGGGTTGCCATATAGGGAATTAGAAGGAGGATTGGTGCCATCCCTTGAAGAATTTGAGTCAAGAAGCAAGGGGCCAACCACCTTAAGAGCTATTAAACTAAGAAGCACTCCAAATTGAGTGAATCACCAAAGAGAGAACAACCACCAAAATTGACGACCGTTTTGTAATTTTGTAATTTGCAATTTACTTACCTTTATTGCTTTCAAGTTTTGTAACAAAAAGGCCTTTCATTGGAAGTGTGTTGGGAGCCTCCAATAGGTTACCAAACTTCCATTTGTGTGTAATAATTTTAGGCAATTTTTCCTTAGGATAGTGAGTGTTTTTTTGGGAACCTTGAATGTGGTCATCCAAACACTCTTAGGATTCACCTAGTTTACTTTTCTTGCTTACTTTCATAGCTTATTTCCTTTAGCTTCCATTGTCAAACCACCTAGATAGCTTGCATTTTACCAATTAGTTTTTTCCCTTATCTTTCACACCTCTTTTAGTGTTTATTTTGGCTAGCTTCAACCATAGTTTCTTTTACCTTTTGTTTTCAAACCTCCAACAAGAAAGAACCACAACTTAGGAACCAACATGAGTCATCATTCATCTAGTGTTAATGGCGAGGGTACTAGTCATAAAGACCCTTTATCTAGAATCTTAGATGAGTTGAGTTCCCTCAAGTTATGGAAAGAAAAACAAGAGAGAAAAGAAAAAGGAAAAAAAAGAGTGGAAGAAATAAGTCAAGATGAAAGAAAGAAAATAAGAGAGGAAGAAAGAAGAAAAATAATGAAAGAAATGAAAAGAGAAAAACATGCCTCCTATAGTAGTCATAACTATTGCAAGAGCCTAAGTGAAGAATTTTGTGACTATTACGAAGGAAGGCATAGGTCACATCTTAGACCTCACTCCCATAGAAGAGAAAAGGAAAGAAAGCCTCAAGAGGCTAACATTAACCTCTCATACTTCCATGGGAAGGACAATGTAGAGGCTAACTTAGATTGGGAAATAAGGGTAGAGCAACAACTTAAAAAGAAGTCTACTTCAAAATCTTATGGCTCTCACTCTTATCCAAAGAAAGACCAAGGTCAAGGAATCTCAGGGGTGACACCTTCTAAGCCCAAAGATGATAAGGGGAAGACAATAGAAAAGCAAGCCCCTAAGGCTAGTATGCAAGAGAAAACTAGCTCTATAAAGTGCTTTAAATGTCTTGGAAGAGGACACATTACTTCTCAATGCCCCACCACAAAAACCATGATTATGAGGGGCCAAGACATTTATAGTAGCCAAGATGAGGCTACTACTTCACCTTCCTCTAGTGAAAGTGAAGAAGCAAAAGGGGAAGAATCTAGTGAAGAAATCAACCCCCAAGAAGATGGACAACCATTAGTGGTTAAAGAGAAGTGTAAGGAGGTAAGTGTCTCCTCCAAGAGGTTAGCTAAGAAGGAAACTCATTTTACAATAAAGACAAATATTAAAGAAACTTTCCCTCTTAGACAACCTCCACATTTTCTCTTTTGTAAAAAGACACTTGCTAGCATTGCCACACCTCTTGGGCTTGAGTTTATTCCTCAAGTAAAGAAGTTGTTGGATGAGGGTTTGGTTCGCAAGAGCTTAAATCCTTGTGCTTTGTTGGTGCCCAAAATAGGTATTATTAGGCACCAAGTCCCTAAAATAGGTGGTATGATGAATGTTTTGAGTGGTGCAACCCTCTTTTGTAAAATCACTCGTACACCTAACATCTTCATGGTGTGTGTACATAGGGACCCATTAGGTAGGTTTGTTCTTATTTTTAGTTTCAATACAAACTTAGGTACTCATATGGGACACCTTAGGTTTGTCATACTTTTTGGTAGGAATAATCAATATGAAAATTCAGAAAAAGGTATGTTTTATTGCATTACTTTTCTTAATTTTTCAAATAGTGATCAAGGGGTTCCCATGAACCCTAAGAGAATAAAGGTCATTCTTGAGTGGCCTACTCCACCAAGTATAAGAAAAATTTGGGGCTTCCATGACTTAACAAACTTTTACAAAAGGTTTGTCCCATATTTTTCTATACTTGTAGCACAACTCATTGAGTTGGTGAGAAACCATGTACCTTCATGGGAAGATGCCCAAGAAATGGGTTTTCAAACCTTACCTTACTTCAACATACCAAACACCACTAATACATATGTTTTTGTTCTTTTTACAGGTGATGAAGGAAGGAGCCCAGAGTATGAAGAACCTCGGGATTTGAGTTCAAATCCCTTCCAAGGTGGAGGGAATGATGCAATCCTACCCCGCAAGGACATTGGATAGAAGAATCCAAGTAGATTGGGCCAGAGATCCAAGGGAAGGCCCTAGGGTTCTCATGAGCCTTAGGGTAGATTTTGAGCCCATTGGCTAAGTATGAGCCCGCTTATCTTTGTAAATATTAGAATAGGTTTTTTCCTTCGTTTAGGCCTTGTATTTTGGCCATTCTAGTAGTATAGGGTTTTAGCCTTGTATTTCGAGGCATTTTGAGTAGTCTATGTAGTAGGGACATTTTTTGTATTTTCATGTATTCTGTCATGGGGGTGAGCTTAGCTATTATAGGGGGTGTGTAGCTAAGTTATAGCTTCTTATCTCAAGGAGGTGTGCTTAGCTATTAGAGAGGTGTGTGTAGCTAAGCTCTAGCTTCTTTAGGAATCTTCTCAAGGAAGCTTCTCAAGGAGGTGAGCTTAGTTATTAGAGGGGTGTGTGTAGCTAAGCTCTAGCTTCTCAAGGAAGTTTTCTCAAAGAAGCTTCTCAAGGAAGTTTTCTCAAGAAAGCTTCTCAAGGAAGCTACCTAGTCTATAAATAGAAGCATGTGTAACACTTGTTGTAACTTTGATGAATGAGAGTCTTGTGAGACATACTTCAAAGTTCCACTTCTCTCCCTCTTTTATTCCTTCAATTTCGTGCTCCCTCCTCTCTCTTTATCTCCCTCTTTCTTTTCCTCCATTGAACCATCCTTCCAAGCTTCTTATCCAAGGCTCATCTTGGTGGTGAAGCTCCTTCTTCCATGGCTTATTCCCTAGTGGATGGTGCCTCCTCTCACCTCTTCTCCTTTGTCTTCCGCTGCTTCTCCATGGTGGAAAATCACCGTTAAAGGACCTCATTGAAGCTCAAAGATCCAGCCTCCATAGAATCCCCACAAGCAAGCTTCCATCAGAACTTCTACTGGGGCAACGCCGTATTCCTTGGTTTATAGATTGGAAGCGGTACTCCCATTTGAAGTAGAGATCCCTTCCTAGAGGATACTGGCAGAATCGGGCTTAGAAGAATCAGAGTGGGCTCAAGCACGCTATGACCAACTCAACCTTATTGAAGGTAAGCGCTTGACGGCCATGAGTCATGGGCGCTTGTATCAACAAAGAATGAAGAATGCATTCGACAAGAAGGTACGCTTGCGCAAGTTCCATGAGGGAGACCTTGTGCTGAAAAAGATGTCCCACGCCGTTAAGGATAATCGAGGGAAGTGGGCCCCGAACTACGAAGGGCCTTTCGTTGTGAAAAGGGCTTTTTCTGGAGGAGCCCTGGTGCTTACCAACATGGACGGCGAGGAGCTACCTTTACCCGTGAACTCTAATGTTGTCAAGCGATACTATGCTTAGAATCTTGGGTAATTAAGGATGTCGCTGCATGTTCTTTTTATTTGTTGTGTTTGCGCCTTTTTGGTTTCCTCCAGGGATTCCGGTCCATTGTAATTATCTTGTCACATTTCTTTTAAAAGAAGAGAACATGGGTCTGAGACTTCAGTCCTCCCTTCGGTTTTAAACCATGTGCAGTATGTGATAACCTGAGCCCTTTCGCTCAGTTCATGGGGTGCCTCAAGCGCTTAATTAAAACTGAACCTAACCAGCTTCCACTAAGAATATTATTGCATTTGGAAACATTCATGCATACGCACACACATGCATAAACAGGGGCAGAAGCGTCTTAGGTCACAGTCAGAGGTCGAGACAAAGTTAAAGGCAGAAACCAATCAAGGTAAGATGACGACGCGGTCACGATTTGCCAGGCATTGTTGTTTCCTACTTTCAGGTACTTAGGGATGAACGCAAATAGAGGCTATCGTCACGACCGACAGATCGTCATCCTTTCCTAGCTCGGGACAAGCGGAAAACGCCGCTGCAAGGCAGCCCAGTATCCTTTAAAATTCACAGTAAATATTATTGTTGTTTGTTTAAAATAAATAATGGATGTCTAATCTACCTTGAGTGGGTTCGAGTAAGCGAACACCGACCCGTAGAGGACCATACTCATAATAGCGCAAAAAAAATGGCAGGTTAGCTCGCCTGGGCGAGCAACCCCTGCACCAAAATATAAAAAACGAGGGAGGGGAACGTTTTTTGCACTCAAAAACTCCCCCCCCCCCTCATTCAAAAAAGAGAGCTCATGGGAATTAAGGGTTTTTCACCCCTAGGCCACCATTTTTGCGCTTTTGCTTCCATTCTTAGTGTTGTTACTCGCTCCAACAAGTAAGTATCTCATCCTTGAGCTTTCTAGCTTTCCATTGATGTATTTTGGTCTTCTTTTAGTGCTCTAAGTTGTGGGAATGTGCTCAAATATGTGGGGCAATTTGGGCTTCGTTTCATGCTTGATTGGTGTGAGTTAGGGGTTTGTATGGGACGGCCCAAGGCCTATGTTGCATTTTGAAGCAATGGGGCATGCCACATTGCCCCCATTCTCTTGCTATTCATGCCTAAACATGCGCCCACCATGTGCTCGGTGAAATGTCTCAATGACACATGAGCATGGTTTTGTAAGTTTGGGGTTGTGGAACTGTTTTTTATGTATAGGGACAGCATGAAGGATTTAAAATGGGTGCCCAAATGCGATTCTAGGCCTAGGAACCCAAGCTTTTAATTTCAATACAAGGAAGCATGACTTACGCTTAGGAATCTAATTTTTGGTTTTGAATGTAGAAAGGCATGAATATTAGGACATGTTTGAGAGGTTTTTGTTAGAATTTAAATTTGGCTGCCCCGTGATGAATACCTTGCACCTAGGTAGCATGAAAAATACCTTTCAGCGGTATGTATATAGGTGAATGTATATAGTGTGGAAATGCTTTGCAAAGTGTGTGAATATAAGGCATAAAATACCTTGCAAAGTGTGAATGTATGGCCAATAATGCATTTAAAAAAAAATCTATATATGTAGGATAGGTAGTGTAAAAATGCCTTTCAAAATATGTATATTTGTGGATAGGTAGCATAAGGGGTTTTTCAAAAAAAATGTACCCATGTCAAAAATGACACGAGAATGCTTCCCAAATGAATATATGATGTGAAATTGCCTTTCAAATGTAGATAGATGACATGAAAATTCTTTCTCCATAAAAAAATGCAAGTATGTGCATGACATGAGTGTGGCTCTCCAATGTGCATATATAAACAAATATGAAAACAACAAAAATTTGTATGTTAATAAAATACTTCAAATGTGTGTAGGTAGTTTGTGGTAGCAAAATACTTAGGATATGAACATGTGTGGTTTTGACACAATATCTTGAGCATGCGTATATGTATTCTTTCAAATATATATATATATATATATATATATATATATATATATATATGTGTGTGTGTGTGTGTGTGTGTGTGTGTGTGTGTGTGTGTGTGTGTGTGTGTGTGGTAACTAGAATGTTTTGAATATCCTTGTATGTTGATATAAATAGTAGGGTATTTTACGCATATGCATGTTAGTAAATGTTACATTAAGGAAATGTATGCATAAGTTTGTTCTAAATCGGAAAGATTAGCGTGCCATTTTTGCTTTAAAAGTAGCTTTTCTTGGTAAACTAAACTTTCCAAATGTTTGTCCTAGTAGGAAATGGCTCCGAGAAAGCTTTTCGCAAAGAGATCCAGGAAGGACAAAGCGGCTAAAGGGACCAGTGCCGCTCCCGAGTATGACAGCCATCGTTTCTGGAGTGCTGAGCACCAACAGCGTTTCGAGGCCATCAAAGGATGGTCATTCCACCGAGAGAGACGCGTCCAGCTCAGGGACGATGAGTACACCGACTTCCAGGAAGAGATAGCTCGCCGGCGGTGGACGTCGCTGGTCACCCCCATGGCTAAGTTTGACCCAAACATAGTCCTGGAATTTTATGCCAATGCTTGGCCCACGAAGGAGGGCGTGCGGGACATGCGATCATGGGTGAGGGGCTAGTGGATTCCTTTCGATGCGGACGCCCTCAGCCAGTTCTTGGGATATCCGTTAGTGTTGGAGGAGGGCCAGGAGTGCGAGTATAGCCAGAGGAGGAACCGGGCCGATGGGTTTGATGAGGAGGCCATTGCCCAGTTGCTGTGCATACCAGGTTAGGATTTTGCCCGGACCGCTGCCGGGAGACGGGTGCGGATCATGCGTACCAGCATGACTACTCTGACCCAGACATGGATGACGTTGCTGCTTAGCAACATCTTGCCCAGCGATCATAATTCCGACCTCCCTCTGCCGAAGTGTCAGTTGGTGTATGCCATCCTGACACGAATGAGCGTCCACGTGGCCCAGGTGATTGCTGATGCCATCTATTTGTTTGCAGGTATGGTGCCTACCAGGCACCCTCTAGACCCAGATAAGTCCAACAGGGCCCTGGGGTTTTCGGCGCTGATCACGGGCATCTGCCAGTCCTTCGGAGTTCCCGTCGCCCCCAGTAAAGTAATCCGACCATCCATCACCCGGGCCTTCATTGAAAAGTATTGCACGCAGAGAAAGGCGCAGGGTGATGCACCACAGGCCGCAGGTGCGCCGCCACCACCTCATCAGGCTGACCCAGCTGGGTCATTTGACACGGAGCGGTACTTGTAGCACTCGATTCGCCAGCACGCGGCCAACCACAGGGGACTGGGGCAGGTCCATGAGTGTCTCTACCAGCTCAGCCTCAATATGCAGAGCCAGGGTTTCGCTCCTTTTGCGTGCCCTACTCTAGACCAGTTCAGGGCAGAGGTCACATGGCCCGGAGATTGGCCCAAGGCCCAGGCATGGGAGATGTCGGACTTACTCGGTTTCTTGGGAGGGAGTGGAGCCACATGACGGGGAGATCCCCATATTCGTGTCCTCTTCAATTTTATGTTTCATTTTTTATCATTTACATGTTATGTTAGTTTTTATGACTTAAGGGACTAATGTTTGTTTTTGTTGTTTCGATTGTCATGTGTTTTGTGCATACATTTTGTTTGGATTGTTGCGTTAGTGCTTATTTCGTTATTGTCGATAATGTTTGTTTGAAATTCCGGAACCGTGTAGAGTTTCATTTAGGAACGTCGTCCTAAAAATAAAACGAACAAAAACCATGATAAACACCAAGAATAGGAAAAAAGAAGAAAGAGGAAATGAACAAATAAACATAAAAAAAGGAGGAAGAAAGAGGAAAAGGAAAAGAGAGACAAGTAAGGAAAGAAAAAGAAGGAAGAATAAAAAGAAAATAATAAAAAATAAAAGTTGTCTAGCAAAAAAGCAACGTGCTTGTGAAAGGAGATAACTTCCAACTTTTCTTTGAAAAAGAATAAATTCACTGATCATAACCAGTTTTTGAAAAAATGTGTATACACATTTGAAGGGTGAATGCTGTGAAAATTTTCCCGAAGACCCAAAATGGACTCGGATGAATGCACAAATTGATAAAAGAACATATTTTGGAAACATTAGGTTGACTAGAAATAGAGGAAATGAATTCTGAGCCCTAGCATCACATGACCATAAAAATTTTGACACTTGAGTGTCCACATAGGTGCATGCATGACCAATTTTGCATAAAATTTCCAAATCATCATTTTTGCATTTGTGTCATGGAAATAATGTGGGGCATCCCTTTTATCCTTGAACCAAACCAAACCCTGACATGTGTCATGTCTAGCCATTCCACAAGCCTTGAGCCAAAATCCTAACTTACCATAAACCTTGACCCTGGGTAAGAATGTCAATCCTTACCCTCGGAAGCAAAAAAGAAAAGAAGGAAAATTCCCAATCAAAGAGTGGGAGAAAGCAAAAAAGAAAAGAAGGAAAATTCCCAATCAAAGAGTGGGAGAAAGCAAAAAAAGAAAAGAAGGAAGATTCCCAATTAAAGAGTGGGAGAAAGCAAAAAAAGGAAGGAAAGAAAACCCCCGATCAAGGATCGAAAGAAAACAAAAGAAATGTGCAGAAAGGTCTTTGGACCAGACAATATTTGAACAATACAGAATTGTCACCAAATAAACGGAAAGAAGGAAAGGAAACCACGACCTAAAAGTGGTCTTCTCCCTTTGATTGCCAACCAAAAACCTGTGCGTCGGTGACTTGTTCGCCCCGCACTAAACAAAAATAGAAAAGGAAAAGGCCAAAAACACTCAAAGCCAAAATTCCCACCAAAAGAACCCATTCCCAAGGGAAGTCCTATTGATCCATGATCACACATGTAATCTTTGATTTGATAGGAAATGATTTGCAAAATGAAGTCACGACATATCTATGGTTCGGAATTAGGATGAAATACTTACCTGTGCGAGATTGATACACTTTGAGTGATTTTCTTCTATTTTTGTTGAACCCAGTGTTTCCTCTAAGTGGTTATTTAGAAGCGAAATGCTATCATCCAAAATCTCATTTATGGTTATGAGAAGATTTCATCAGCATACTCTCCTTCCCCGGTAGACACGTTGTTTTTCATCCAAAAAGCATATGTTGCTCTAATCAGTTGGAATTTTTGTCTCTTTACTAAAGCATGTTTACATTTTAGTGAAGAAAACACCGAGACTATTTTTAGTCTCACAAAGTTGTCTAGAACTACGTAGGCCTGAGTTCCTCATTGAGGATACGTAGGAGCAAGAGCCTCGCTTTTGTCGGCCGCCACACAATTTCTGTCATACTAACACTGGAGTCACTTGACATGCGGAGATACCCAAGTGGTTATACGTTTAAACTTTCTTTTGGTATCTCTAAGACTCAAAGCATGATAGCACGCAGAGACTAACGTCGTCTTCTGCACCCTTTGTCAATCGCGGCCAACAAGCCCGTTGACACGCGGAGATTTATGTCTTCTTCCGCGCAGACAAATTCTGTCATACTGACACTGGAGTCACTTTACATGCGGAGATACCCAAGTGATTATCCATTTAAACTTTGTTTTGCTATCTCTAAGACTCAAAGCATGATAGCACGCAAAGACTAACGTCGTCTTCTGCACCCTTTGTCAATCGCGGCCAACAAGCCTGTTGACACGCGGAGATTTACGTCATCTTCCGCGCAGACAAATTCTGTCATACTGACACTGGAGTCACTTGACATGCGGAGATACCCAAGTGGTTATCCGTTTAAACTTTCATTTGCTATCTATAAGACTCAAAGCATGATAGCAAGCTGAGTGGGTAAACGCGCAGAAACAGATTTTGTGCCCTTTATCATTCAGGAACAAAAGCTGAGTGGGTAAACGTGCAGAAACTGATTTTGCGCCCTTTATCATTCAAGAACAAAAGCTGAGTGGGAAAACGCGCAGAAACAGGTTCTGCGCCCTTTATCATTCAGGAACAAAAGCTGAGTGGGTAAACGCGCAGAAAACAGATTCTGCGCCCTTTATCATTTAGGAACAAAAGCTAAGTGGGTAAACGTGCAGAGACAGATTCTGCGCCCTTTATCATTCAGGAGCAGCGAGGCGGGTGATAAACGCGCAGAGACAAATTATGTGCCCTTTTTCATTCAAAAATGGGCGATCGTGTCCGGTGGCATGCAGAGACAAATTATGGTCATTCTGTATCTCGCCACCCAGGCTCGATCGTTTCCAACAAAACGCAGAGACAAATTATGGTCATTCTGCGTCTTGTATCAACCGAGAGGAACAAATTCGACAGTATCAGGATGATGTGTCGGTATTGATCATTTTCAAATTTTTGCAGGTTCCGCTGGTAGGGAGGTTCACTGGCTGAATGGTGTTTCGCTCGAACGAAATTAGTGTCTTATCTTTACTTCCCTTTTATCTCCAATAAAAGACAAGTAAATAGGGGCAACTGTCATACCCTAATTTCGTTCGGGGACCATCCGTTGTTGGGATACGACCCTCGTTTGACCACTTTGAGGTACTTGGCACCCATCGTTAGGCAATTCGTGAAGTTCCATGACATGCCAGAAGTCAAAAGAAAGCATTGTAGCACAATCCGTGAAGTTCCGTGACATATCAGAAATTAAAAGGAAATGTTAGTGCGCAATCCGTAAAGTTCCGTAACGTTCCGGAAGGAAAAAAAGGGATAATTACATAATCCATAAGGTTTCATAACATTACGGAAAGAAAACAAGCATCGTTACGAAATTCGTAAAGTTTCGTAACGTTACGAAAAAAGAATCACCAAAAAAGAGCAAGGGGGTGTATTTAGTAAAAATAGGGGTGCAAATAGCAATCTGGCCCACTTGGGCCTTCCAGATTCTTCCTCCAGAAGGCGGTTGCTTCTGGAGGTTTGCTCGCCTGGGCAAGCTGGGTGGCAAGCTTCTCCCCCATTTTCTAATAAATAGGGGGAGAAGTGAAGAAGAAAAATGTTCAGCCCTCCTGGTAATTCTAGATCACTTAAAATTAGTGAAAAAAATTGGTTCCGTGAAGAAAATCCAAGCCGAGGCGCTTCCGTAGCGTTTCCGTGGGTGATTTCGCGAAGATTTTCGACCGTTCTTTGACGTTCTTCATTCGTTCTTTGTCGTTCTTCGGTTTTCAACCGGTAAGTTCCCGAAATTGAACTTTTCAATTCATTCTATGTACCCTTAGTGGTCCTCATTTGTTTCGCGTATTTTTATTTTCATTTCATTTACTTTATGTACCCCCTTTTGACGTTCTTTAGTCATTTGCTTAAGTTATTTTCTCGCCTAATCAAAAAATAAAATAAATTTCCACCGATCATTTGAATTGTAATATCCGTTAATTTCTGCTAAAATGAAATCCGACCGTTCGGGCATGTCGTAACCACGTTGGAAACCAAAAAGAGGTAAAATAATAATATAATAATCAAAAATATCTTTTAGTAAAATAAAACAAAAAAACTCAATCGGACGTTTTTCTATGGGATTTCTCTTTCTTAATCAAATCGACTAATAACCAAAGTGAAACTAAGGCTAAAATCAATTCATAAACCAAACTTTTGTCATCACCTAAAAAAGCCATTTTCAAAGGTCCAACGCCTTGAAATGGTCTTTTCCGCTTTTATTGGTTAAATGTAGATTTCTAAAAAACCTAAAATCAACATGTAACTTTATTACCTCTTTCAAAAATAAAGAAATCATTAATGGTCCAATGCCTTAATGTTTTTCTCACTTTTCAAAAGAATCGAAAGATTACTTAATGGTCCAAACGCCTTAAATGACTTTTCATTCAATAAAAACATATCTTGCAAAAAAGGATAAAAATAATCTAACCAAAACGCTTTGTTCACAAAAGTAGGTCTGATTTTCTCATCACAAATGAGGAATACGTAGGAGCAAAGGGAAGCGCCCTTGTCGACCACACAAAGATAAAAACATAAAAAGGCATAAAAAAGGGGGACATAAGAACGTAAAAAGGGAAAAATATAAATCGAAGTCAGATTTGCACATTTGATTAAAGGTTGTCGTCTCTTGTGACGGACGCGTGGGGTGCTAATACCTTCCCCGTGCGTAAATACAACTCCCGAACCTTTCACTCAAAAGTTTGTAGACCACGTCTTTTCCGATTTTTCCAACGTTTTCCTGAAATAAATGTTGGTGGCGACTCCGCACGTATTCCTTTCTTAGAAAATGCTCCCGCGAGTCACGCGTCGCCCTCCTGCCGAAGGGTAGGTTGCGACATCAGGAATACAAATAATCATTGGAACTAAGACATTAATTCAATAAAAAATATTTTAGAAATAATACCATTAAATAAGATAAAGTTAGTTAAAATTTTCTTATATTTAAGACAATGATCTTTTTTTTATTATTATTTGAGCATGGAGAGTACATTATAAATCACAAGACTACATTTTCACATTATATTTCACAACAATATATACAATTAATTTTTAAAAAAAAAAAACCAAACACGGTCATTTACAACAAAAAAAAAACCTATACACTATCATTTACATAAAAAAAACTATATATTACCTAATTTATACACAACATTTACAAACTCATATACTATGATATATGTGTGTAATACATTTTGTATGTAACACCTTAGTTTTTTGTCCAAAGATATTGTTTAAAAAATCTTTTTATTTAATTTATTTTCAAAATTTGCATAAAAAATTTTAATTTGTAAATCCAGTTTGGTAAACTATTTTTTTAAATGCATCATTCGGAAAGCTCTGAATCTTTACATCAAATTAAATAAGTACGGATATAAAATATACATAGTCTCCATGCATAAATAATGTAACATAATCAGTATCATGAAAGAAAAAATACAAATGCAGCCTATAATTGTCTAAAAGTAAGTGAAATAAGTTATATATAACTGCTATAACAAAATACATACACTTGGAAAAACCATCCCTCAAAATACATCAAAATAAGCACAATAAGCGTAAGACCAAAGTAGACCACTACCAAACTCAAAGTACTAAACTATATTTAAGGCATGTCTTCAGGAAGATCGTCATACTCCTTCTCGGTTGAAGGCTCTAACTGCCACAATAGTTTTTTTGTACTCCTCAATCTCCTCAGACTTCATATTAGAATGGTCTCCTCTATCCTTGATAACTTTAGCCATGTCCATTGGCACCACGTGGTAGCTGACAACGTTGCCCTATTTGTTGTACCCCGCTAGAGTCAACCTGAACTCCAAGTCATGATGAGGCTTGATGCAATCCCAAACCCCAAAGGCATTGGATAAAAGACTCCAAGAAGATTGGGCCAGAGATGCAGGAGAAGGCCCTAGGGTTCTCATGAGCCTTACTTTGCAATGTAGGACTTTGGGGTCATGCGCAAATGATGCAATCCTACCCCACAAGGACATTGGATAGAAGACTCCAAGAAGATTGGGCCAGAGATGCAAGAAAAGGCCTTAGGGTTCTTATAAGCCTTAGGATAGATTTTGGGCCCATGGGCTAAGTATGAGCCCGCTTATCTTTGTACATGTTAGATTAAGGTTTCATTATTTTTGGGTCTTGTATTTAGGGCTCCAAAATATAGGTAAGGTACCCTAGAAATGTAGGATTTTTCAGCCCTTGTATTTTAGAGCACCTAAACTAGTTTTTGTATTAGGGATAGTTTTGTAATTTCACATGCATTAAGTGAATATTTGATGTGTGTGGTTGGAAATAAATTTAATTGAATTGGGAGAATCCCAATCCAATTAAATTTTAGAGGGGGAGGTGAGCATTTGCTTGCTACATGCTTTACATGCCTCATTACCCCTAAGCACACTTAGTGGAGAAACTTGAACTTGATCTTGGATTAGTGGGCTGAACCATAGCTAAAATTCACGAATCATAATTAGTGAAATTTTGGCTCCAAAATTTGACTCCACAAATTCAATTTCAAATTCAATTGAAATTTGAATAGAAATTCAAATTTCCCTCCAATTTTGTGTGACACTTAGGCTATAAATAGAGGCCATGTGTGTGCATTTTTTCAACTTTAATAATTTGAGAATTACACTTCAAAGTTCATACCTCTTTTAAGGCACAAAATTTTGTGTAAATTACACTTCGTAGATCACTATACCTTTTTTTGTTCTTTCCTTTGTTCATAAATTACACTTTTGCTGAAACAGGGAAACTCAACCATCAAACCACTTGGTAGATCCTTGCACTGCTCTGGATGCTGGATTTTAAAAATTTTAAAAAGAAAAAGAAGAGAAAGGAAAAAGAGAAAAGTAGCTCCTGTAATGGCCATTCTATCAAACTAGATAATGGTATAGGAGGTGAGCCAAAAACGGAAAAGATGAACCAGGATTTTGTGGCAGGAAACAATCAACAGCAGCATGCTGATTATAAGTGAGTGATTATGTGTTGAGTTATTGATTCTAAAACTGCACCTGCATTTACATGGTTGAATATTATAAGAAATTGTTCTTGCTGAGCTGAGTAATGTTTGTTAGTTTTTGTAGGATAAAGATAAACATTTAGGCTAATATTGAAAACTATACCAAGTTAAATGTGTGTGTGTGGGGGGGGGGGGGGGGGCAGGAAAAGTGAGTGATTATGTGTTGAGTTCTTGATTCTAAATTGGTTGAATATTATAAGAAATTGTTCTTGCTGAGCTGAGTAATGTTTGTGCAGCCTGCTTTTTCCTAAGTGGAAATATCTTGTACAAGATGAACCATGATATGGTTTTGCTTCAATGTGTAAATGCCAAGGAGGCTAAGCAAATGCTAGTAGAAGTGCATGAGGGATCCTTTGGAACACATGCCAACGGGCATGCCATGGCCTAGAAGATTCTGAGGGTAGGGTATTACTGGCTCACTATGGAAAACTATTGTTGCATCCATGTGAGGAAGTGCCACAAGTGCCAGGCCTTCACCGATAATGTCAATGCTCCGGCCGTACCTTTGAACGTCTTGGTAGCACCTTGGCCATTCTCTATGTGGGGTATAGATGTGGTTGGAGCTATTGAGCTCAAAGCTTCGAAAGGACATCGCTTCATTTTGGTCAATGGACATCCGCAACTCGTTGGGGTTTTCCTGCACTTGGAAGAAGAAGTAGAAAAAGGAAGAAATATAGTGATAATTTGATTCTTCGTCGTCGTACTAAATAGTAGAGAAAATAAAAATTGTTTCTTCGTCTTTACAAGAAAAAGGAGTAATTAACTGTGACACGTTCACTAAAAAAAATCCTTTTGCAATGAATCATTTATTAAGAAAAATAAATAAACTTAATGGGCGAACGACGGGAATTGAACCCGCGCATGCTGGATTCACAATCCACTGCCTTGATCCACTTGGCTACATCCACCCTTATACTATGTAAAAATGATCTATATATGAAATTCTATCCTTTCGTTCGTTATCATTCTTTTTTTCCTTTTAAGATAGGAAAAATGCTAAAGAATCGCGAAAGAAATAAAAAACGTATGTATAAATATTTATAAATAAAAAGATTACTAATCAAATAAATAAAAGTAAAGGGGCAATATAAAAAAAGTTGATATTGCCTTTTATTTTCAAAAACTAATCTACCTTAAGATCAAAATTTTATCCATTAATAGATGGAGCGTCGATCGCAGCTAGATCTAGAGGGAAATTATGAGCATTACGTTCATGCATTACTTCCATACCAAGGTTAGCTCGGTTAATAATATCAGCCCAGGTATTAATTACACGACCTTGACTATCAACTACGGATTGGTTGAAATTGAAACCATTTAAGTTGAAAGCCATAGTGTTGATACCTAAAGCGGTAAACCAAATACCTACTATAGGCCAAGCAGCAAAGAAGAAATGTAAAGAACGAGAATTGTTGAAACTTGCATATTGGAAGATCAATCGGCCAAAATAACCATGAGCAACTACAATATTATAGGTTTCCTCCTCTTGACCAAATCTGTAACCTTCATTAGCAGATTCATTTTCTGTGGTTTCCCTGATCAAACTAAAAGTTACCAAGGAATCATGCATAGCACTAAATAAGGAGCCGCCGAATACACCAGCTACAACCAACATGTGAAATGGATGCATAAGAATATTATGCTTAGCCTGAAATACAATCATAAAATTGGAAGTACCTGAAATTCCTAGAGGCATACCATCTGAAAAGCTTCCCTGACCAATAGGATAGATCAAGAAAACAGCAGTAGCGGCTGCAACAGCAATTCAAGGACGCATACCCAAACGAAAACTAAGTTCCCACTCACGCCCCATGTAGCAAGCTACACCAAGTAAGAAGTGTAGAATAATTAGTTCATAAGGACCGCCGTTATATAACCATTCATCAACAGATGCCGCTTCCCAAATAGGATAAAAGTGCAAACCTATAGCCGCAGAAGTAGGAATAATGGCACCAGAAATGATATTGTTTCCATAAAGTAGAGATCCAGAAACAGGCTCACGAATACCATCAATATCTACTAGAGGGGCAGCAATAAAAGTGATGATAAATACAGACCTAGGACTTACTCTTTAACCTAGAATCTACCTACAAGTTAGGACCTTTTTCTTCCTTGCTCAGCTTTTCCTCTGTTCTCTCCACACAATTTGCAGTCTATTCAGACCTCTCTCACACTCTCTACAAGTCAGGCTTAAAAAAAGGGCTTTCTATCCGTGAAGGTGCGCTTAATGCCATTCTCGCACTAAGCGTGAGTAAGTGAGATTTGGCTTAGTGCCAATCTCGCGCTTAGCGCAAAAGAGACAACTGTCTCGCTTAGCGAGCTGCATACACGCTAGGCGCATGCTGGTGTGGACGAACTCTCTTTAGGCTTATCCTGAATCGCTAAGCCACTGCTGTCTCGCTTAGCGGTTTGGTCTCGCTAAGTGCATGATTCAGGCTTAGCGAGACAACAACTTTTGCACCTTCATAATTTTCTCCTTTTTACCTGAAATTCAGGTAGATTTTTTCCTTAAGTCTTGTTTTTAATTTGTCAATCTAATCTAGTGTCATTCTAGGACTTCCTTTGTGTTCCACCTTCGCTTGTGGTATTTTCCTTTTGCTTTATTTTTCCTTGAATCTCATTGAATTAATGTCATGTTAAATTTCCTTTTGGTTTAGCTTTCATTTCATCTTTTGGTTTCTTTCTTGTCTTTCTTTTTTTTTGCGTTTAAATGTTGCCTACAATAAGGATTGGAAGAGGAAATTGGTGCATTGCTTGAAGGAAGATTTTTTAGTCTTGGAGGTTAACCATCCTAGGAGCACCATTGGATTTGAAGCAACCAAAGCCTTACCAAATTTTGACTGAAACACTTGAGAAAAAAAAAACAAGCATTGAAGACATATTTGAAGACCTTAATTGCTTTGTTAAATTTGTTGTAATAGAACAATTGAGTGCTGAATTTTTTTTCTATTGCAATTCGTTGTATTTGGACATTCTTTAGGGGTGTATTAGGAGTCTCTAGTTAAGTGGTCATGTGACTACAACTAACTTCTAATATTAACCAACTATGTATGCTTGTATGACCCCAATCTATAGTTCTCACATTCATAAAGTGTTCTTACTAGATATGCCCCTTATGTGTGTGTTAGAAATTTAATTAGAATGCAATGATAGTGTAAAGAGTTTTTACATTGTCATTTAATCACAAATTGCTATGTATGGTAAATTTATTAACTTTTATAATAAATACATTAAAAGTCATATCTAGGATATTTTTTATTCATTGATAGTGTATCTGCACAATGACAGGGCATAAAAAATAAACTTGTGTTAGACTAATTTAGGGTGCGTGATTTAGGAATGGATTAGTTACTGTTCATAGCAAATGTTGATGCCTCTTTATTTCATATCTCTTTTTCAAAAACTAATTCAAGGAAACTTATGTTTTCAGAAGCATTTTTTATTCTTAAAATTAAAAAATTGAATAACAAATTTAAAGAAACTTATACAGTATTTAAAATGTTAGTTTTGACAAGTACGTGTTCTTTGGAATGTCAAGGTGGTGCTCTTTTTGTGTTCTAAATTTCATTTTGAAATGTCAATGCCAGCGGGTTATTGCCAAGTATCAAGTGAAATGACAATTTATCTGTTTATTTTGGGTAACACACAAAGTCTAGTAAGCAGATATAGAAACTAAATTTGCAAATGACTTTCAAATATAGTCTTCCATTTCACAATTGAATGCGGAATGAAACCCCTTCAATGCTAAAAGTAAAACTTGACAAGGAATCTCTCTCCTTACAAATGAACATATGCAGTAACTTTCAATGAAGATTTAATGTTTTGAATTGTCCAACCTTCAAAACTTCACTCTGTATTATCTCCACTGCAATTTCCCGAGATTTTACGTTAAAATTTTTGTGTTATCCTGTCAAAAAAAGAAAATGAATTTTTGATATCTGATATGCATTAGCAAATTAGCAGGGATGTCCATATTTCAGGCAATGTTGCATTGCCTTCTGCTGAGACAGATCCTAAAAAGAATAGAACAAAGAAGAAAAAGAAAGAACAGTCAAACAAAAGTGACAATGGATATCATGAAGGTATCATCCAAGAGGACAAAGCCAACAGAGATGCAGCAGAGTCCCAGAATCTGATTCATAAAGTTTTTGAAGAAAAAGAACAGCATCAGTATGCTTCTGTTTTGTTTAGGCTTATGATGTGAGATAATACCATAACTTGTCACTAATACATGCTTAGTGCTAAAATTGAACTGCTGATAAAATTAATTTTAGTAACAGAAACTTGGCAAAGTTGTTAGTAGTAGTATTAGTATCAGTTAGAATAATAAAATAAAGCACCCGGTGGGGTGGTGCTAGAAGGCTTTCGCTATGCGAAGGTATGAGGTAGGGTGGTTGTATGCAGCCTTACCCTTTGCATATGCAAAGAGACTGTTTCCGAATTTGAACCCATGACCAAACCGGTCACCAAGGCACAACTTTAGTGTTGCACTAGGGCTTGGCCTCTAGTATCATTCAGAATAATAATTTTAAAAAATCATGATTTCATGACAAGCCTCTAATATTGTGATAACTACTATTGTTTGTTTTCTTTAACCTTTTTTTTCTTATAGAGAATTAGAAATTCATAGCGTAGGGATAGACATTAATCCACAATTGTTAGTGCTTAGCTTTACTGAGTTTTAAAAGATTGGCTAAAATTTTGTTAAAACATAAGCACTTAGACAATGAAGGAAAGCTGGAGTTGCTGCACATGATGTCCAACGTTATGTCAAGGAATCAGATCGGGCTGCACAATGCACAAGGCAAGATAAAATGTCAAATGAAGAATTGAAGCTGCAGAATCCACGATGTCGGATACAATGTCCAGGACATCCTGCCCGAAAATACTGGACACATAAATCTGTTATACCTTTAACAGATTAATGTGCAGTCAGCAACAGATTAGGCGATCTATCTTTAGGAACGAATTAAAAGATAATTAAAGTTCGAATTACAAACTTGAATAGTTCGTTCAGGGATTAAAGATTAAAGATAAAAACTAAAAGATCAAACTTTATCTTCTAGATCTTTAAGTGCAGATTTTTCGGGAGAATGATAGATCTTATCCAGCGCAAGTTGTTGCAGCCCAGATACGCACACTGCTATATAAACATGAAGGCTGCACGGGTTTTGTACCAAGTCCGAGATTGAAGAGTTATTTTGTGAGTTTTGGGACTTGAGTGTTTTGTGAGCCACCTTGATGCTACCCTAACATCAAGTGTTGGACCTGAGTGTGTAGAGTTGATCTCTATTGTTCAGAGAGCAATCTCTGGTGTGTCTTTGATTTATTTGTAAACACGGGAGAGTGATTGAGAGGGAGTGAGAGGGGTTCTCATATCTAAGAGTGGCTCTTAGGTAGAGGTTGCATGGGTAGTGGTTAGGTGAGAAGGTTGTAAACAGTGGCTGTTAGATCTTCGAACTAACACTATTTTAGTGGATTTCCTCCCTGGCTTGGTAGCCCCCAGATGTAGGTGACGTTGCACCGAACTGGGTTAACAATTCTCTTGTGTTATTTACTTGTTTAATTTGTTCATACTGTCAAATATAATCTGCATGTTCTGAAGCGTGATGTCGTGACATCCGGTACGACATCTGTCATTGGTATCAGAATTTCAACAATTAAGTGGGACTGTCATTCTGGTTTGTAAGTCCAGGGAGAAAAGGCTAAATAGCTATCTTTTTTGTGAATTATGAGCAAACTGATAGATGATTTTACTAATTGCTCATTTAAAGACACAAAAACTAGCACATGGATTATTATGCTTTGGTTTGGAATTCATTTAAGAAGACAGTTGCCCTAGTTTCTTGGTTGGTCAGTATCAATATGATTTTTTCTTATTTAGTTGAATGGTGATAAACTTATCTCTTCATGTCATTTTCACTATTAAGTTGTCTAAACAAAGCTCTTTTTTTATTTATTGTCTACTTTTAGTCTGAGATAGGCTATAAACCTATTTTGTGCAATCATCTTACATTCTTAGTTAATTTTTCCGGTGGAGGAGTGTGGACAATAGGGCTCATGACTTTCCTGATGGAAATATATCTGACAAAAGAAAAGTTAAGAAAAGGAAGAAAATGAGTAAAAGTGAGGGCAATGGTGAAGTTGTGAATTCTGATATGCCTGTATCTGTTGAGCAAAGTGGTGAGACTGAGATGATGGAGGAAGACAAAAATAAGAGGGAAGACGCAAAGCCTTCCAAGTTATAACATTGGCAAATGGACTAGTTATTCAAGAACTAGAGAAGGGTAGGTAAGATGGAAAAATTGCTGCTTTGGGGCAAAAGGTAGTTCATTTAATTGATTTAAAATATTTTAGCAACTAGTTCCATGAAATTAAATCAAACCAAAAGAGAATTGCAAAGCATAAAGATTAGGCTAGTGGTGAGGGGGATGGACAGTTTAGGCGAGGTCATACCATCACGGACTAGGAAGCATCGACACCTCTGTAGAACATGTCGATGTGTTAGACACTTTTCGGACACACTTTCGACACATGTCAAACACCCCTCAACTGTGGTGCAATTAAAAATATTATTTTTTTTGAATCAGACACCTCTTTGACACGGCTTTAGCACGAGTCAAGAGAATGAGCTGACATCTATTCTTGGCTATACACTTCCCAGAAACTACTATCATTAAAAAAATTAAAAAAAACCAACAATGTTTAGTTCAAGTGACTGGGGCTTGGACTCCAGAAGCATGTGGTCAGGGGTTCAAATCCTGACTGGTGCGTGTAGAGAAATCATTGTTGGGAGAGGGGACATCCCACCAATGAGTGCCAGCAGATTCCACGAAAGAATTTAAAAATCCCAGTGACCGACCAGGATACTCCTTTGCAATCATATGTGCAGCAAAAAAAATAAAAATTAAAAGAAATAAAAAATTCAAGTTATATTATAAATATTTTTAGAATGTGAATCATATAAATCTTAATTCTTAATTATATATAAGTGGTGTCCTTGTTTCCTATATTTGGGACATTAGTCGTATCTCGGTGTCTACGTCATGTCCGGTGCCCGTGTTAGAGTCGGTGTTTCATATTCACAGATTCAAATCTCATTGGCACCATTTTATCAATAATAAATAATGAATTTAAGATTTGATTTGATTTAATTTAAGTAGTCTTTGGTTACAGATCAGCATCTATTACACTGCAAGATGAAGGAAGATGGAGTAGTATTCGCCTTGGTAAACACCATTTACCTGAATCTTCTATTACCTGGATGACTCTTTGTGCTTACATGTATCAACTTTTTGCAAGTAAAGGAAAAGTTAGAGGGTTGGGATGTTCACCTTGAAGGTTTGACATTTTATCCTTGTTCTTTTTCCATTGTCCTACTTTTACTTTTAGAGTGTGTTTGGATGAGGCAATTTAAAATTCTAAAGAATTTAATATTCTGAGAATTTCAAATGCTCCAATTTAATTTTTTTTTATTTTTAAAATTCTGTGCTTGGATTCCTTTATTAAAAGTCGAAGAGTCATGAAGAAGAGCATCGCACATGCGCGTGGAAACCCTGACGGTGAAGGAGAACACGGCGTGCACGCTGCTAAGACTCTTGTAGGTGGAGGAGAGCAAGGCGGCGATCGGGCGGTTCAGCTTTCCACTGCTAGTCAGCCTCCTGCGGAGTGGGAGGTTCCGCACAAAGAAGGACGCATCGAAAGCGCTGTAATCACTGTGCATGGTGAAGGAGAACAAGATCAGGGTGGTGAAGGTGGGGATCATGAAGGTGCTGGTGGAGCTGATGGAGGACTTCGAGTCGAACATGGTGGACAAGTCAGCGTACGTGGTGAGCGTGTTGGTGGCAATACCAGAGGCGAGGGTGGCGCTGGTGGAGGAAGGAGGCATGCCGGTGCTGGTGGAGATCATCGAGGTTGGGACACAGCGGCAAAAGGAAATCACGGTGGTTATTCTCTTACAGGTTAGCGATGACTTTGATGGAGAAGAGCATCACCGTGAAGATGCCGCCAACTCTGACGTCGGCAGCCAAGTCGAAGTAGTCTGCGATGGTGGCGTTCTGGTTGTCGGATTTCTTCTTCGACGGCATATCTTTCCGTGTTGGTTCTTGACTGCGGAGACGCAGTCCATGGCGACGGTAGCCGCCGGAGTCTAAGATTCCGGCTTGGGAGGTATTTGCTTGGGGAACCAAAGCTTTGGATCGTCGTAGCCGAAGAGAAACTTTCGAGAATTTGAAATTCACTCTCTTGAAGATAGAATTTGAAATTCTATTATTTCAACTAACTAAAATCCCTTTTAAAATTCTAAAATTTTGAATTCCTTTTACTAAAATATCCAAATAGTTACTTTTAATAAAAAAGAATTTAATTTCCTATAAAAAATACATTACTTAGTTAAATTACCCTATCCAAACATACTCTTATTGAATTAGGGCAATGCCTGCAATATCTTTTTGACATGTCCCTTTCAATAAATTCTCTATCATTGGTTGTGTTGTATGTTGGTTCATTAACAACCATTAGTTAGTTCTTTTGCTCTTTACCAACTTTGTATTTTTTCTGTTTTCTGTTATTTTGTTATAACATGTAACAGTTAATTAGTTTCAAGTGGGTTGGGTTAGTTAGGTTTGAAATAGTGCTTCTTTTTCTTCTTCTTGCATAGCCTAATTTTGTAGAGAGTTCTGTACTTAGAAAATTCTGCAGAGATTGAATAAAGTGGTTGCTGTGAGCACAGTGCAGTGTTGGTTCATTTTGTTTTTCTTTTCTGCATTTTGCTTATTCTTATTCATACAAGAAACTCATTCTTTTGTGAATTAAAATCTGATCTTGGCACAACAAATTGGTGCGGTGAGCGTGAAGCGATTTTGAGTTCGATTCAAGAAATGGGCTCGGCCAAGTATGAGGTTGAAAAATTCACAGGGCAAAATGATTTTGGGCTATGGCGATTGAAGATGAGAGCTCTTCTTGTTCAGTAGGGCCTGATGGAAGCATTTGATGGAGAAGCCAAACTTGAAAAGATGATGGCTGATGGGGATAAGAAAGCACTACTGCAGAAGGCACACAGTGCAATTATCCTCAGTCTCGGAGACAAGGTGTTGAGGAAAGTCTCTAAGGAAACAACTGCTGCTGGGATTTGGTCAAAGCTTGAAGGTTTGTACATGACCAAATCTTTAGTTAATCGTCTTTACCTAAAGCAGTCTTTGTATTCGTTTAAAATGCATGAAGATAGATCAGTAGGAGAACAATTGGATTTGTTTAATAAACTGATTCTAGATCTTGAAAATATCGATGTCACTATTGATGATGAGGATCAAGCTTTGTTATTGTTGTGCTCTTTGCCTAAGAGTTACTCTCATTTCAAAGAGACTTTATTGTTTGGAAGAGATTTTGTTTCTCTTGATGAAGTGCAGGCTGCTCTGAATTCAAAGGAATTGAATGAAAGAAAGGAAAAGAAGTCCTCTACAAGTGGTGAAGGGCTGACAGCAAGAGGCAAGACCTTCAAGAAAGATAGTAAATTTGATAAGAAGAAGCAAAAGCCAGAAAATCAGAAGAATGGTGAAGGAAACATCTTCAAAATCAGATGGTATCATTGTAAAAAGGAGGGTCAAGGAAAGTTTGTCCTGAAAGGCAGAAAAATGGTGGCAGTAACAATAGGAAGAAGGACTCAGGAAATGCTGCAATTGTTCAAGATGATGACTATGAATCTGCAGAGGCACTGATGGTGTCTGAAAAGAATCCAGAAACTAAATGGATAATGGATTCAGGGTGTTCATGGCATATGGCACCAAATAGATCATGGTTTGAACAATTTTTTGATCAAGCAGATGGGTTAGTACTCCTTGGAGATAACAAGCCTTGCAAAATTGAAGGAATTGGGTCTATAAGGTTCAAGTTTCATGATGGGGCTGAAAGGATTCTCACAGAGGTCAGATATGTACCTGAGTTGAAGAGAAATTTAATCTCTCTTGGTGAATTTGATAAAAGAGGGTATGTGTTCAAGGGAGAAAAAGGAATACTGAATGTAGTTAAAGACTCCATGGTTGTCATGAGGGGAATTATGGAGAATGGCCTCTATTCTGTAGATGTTGAAGTTGTAATTGGCTCTGTAGCCACTGCAACTGGAAGAGTTTTATCAAAAACTGAGTTATGGCACATGAGGTTGGGCCATGTAAGTGAGAAGGGGTTGATTGAATTGGCAAAACAGAAGCTGCTATGTGGGGACATAATGGAAAGATTAAAGTTCTGTGAACATTGTGTCTATGGCAAAGCCTGCAGAGCCAAATTTAATGCTGGACAGTAGAGAACAAAAGGTACCCTTGATTATGTTCATGCTGATCTTTGGGGTCCAACCAAGACTCCCTCTCATTCTGGAGCAAGGTATTTCTTGATCATTGTGGATGACTACTCAAGAAAGTTGTGGATCTACATTCAGAAAACAAAAGATGAGGCTTTTGATAACTTCAAAAGCTGGAAAGCACTTGTGGAAAACCAAACAGGCAGAAAGATCAAGAGGCTCCGTACTGATAATGGTCTTGAGTTCTGTTCTGAACCTTTCAATGATTTCTGTAAAGAGAATGGCATTGCAAGGCACAGGACAGTTGCGGGCACCCCTCAACAAAATGGTTTAGCTGAAAGATTCAACATGACCATTTTGGAGAGAGTGAGATGTATGTTGCTGAGTGCAGGATTACCCAAGATTTTTTGGGCTGAAGCAACAATGACTGTTGTATATCTCATCAACAAGTGTCCTTCAAAAGCTCTAAATTTCAAAACCCCTGAGGTTGTATATCTCATCAACAAGTGTCCTTCAAAAGCTCTAAATTTCAAAACCCCTGAGGAGATTTGGTCTGGCCATCCACCGAGTCTAAAACAACTAAAGGTATTTGGCTGTGTTGCCTATGCTCACATCAAGCAAGATAAATTGGAACCTAGAGTTGTCAAGTGTATTTTTCTAGGATATCCTAAAGGAGTGAAAGGGTATAAGCTGTGGTGTTTGGCGGCTGGTTTTAAGAGGTGTTTAGTGAGTCGTGATGTTGTCTTCAATGAAGCTGAGATGGCCTACAAGATCGAGCCCAGCATGGTTCAGTCCAGCACTGATCAGAGTAAGGAAACTGATTCTGAAAAATTAAATTTTGAGGTGGAGACTGAGGATAAACATGCTGAAACACAAGCTGCTAATTGGCCTCTTGATGAAGAAAAATCTGAAGAAGAGGAACAAGAAGAAGCTGACTATGTGCTGGCTCGAGATAGAATCAAACAACCTAAGAGGTATGGATATGTTGATCTAATAGCATTTACTCTGGTAGCTACTAGTGAAGTTTTGGAGGAAGATCCAAAAACTATTAAAGTTGTCTTAGCTAGTAAGGAGAAAGAAAAATGGCTAAGTGTCATGAATGAAGAGATTAAGTCTCTCCATGACAACCATACATGGGAATTAATTAAAAAACCACCTGGTTCTAGAGTGGTCAGCTGCAAATGGTTCTTCAAGAAGAAAGAAGGCATCCAAGGAGTTGAACCAGACAGATTTAAAGCTAGACTTGTTGCTCGAGGATTCACTCAAAAGGAGGGAATTGACTTCAATGAAGTTTTCTCTCCTGTAGTGAAAGACAGGTCAATCAGAATTCTTATGGCTATGGTGGCAGAATTTGATCTTGTGTTAGAACAAATGGATGTGAAGACAACATTTTTGTATAGGAAGCTTGATGAGGTGATATTGATGGAACAACCCGAGGGGTTTGAAGTCAAAGGTAAAGAGGATTATGTTTGCAAATTAAACAAATCCCTGTATGGTCTAAAACAGTCCCTAAGACAATGGAATAGGAGATTTGATGAATTTATGGCTGACATACAGTTTCATAGAAGTCACTATGATAACTGTGTTTACTTCAAATTTCCTTCTAAAGCGGAGTTTGTGATATTTCTATTATATGTTGATGATATTTTGATAGCAAGTAACAGCAAGAGTGAGGTTGAAAAATTGAAATCTGAGTTGAGCAGGGAATTTGAAATGAAGGATTTGGGAGCAACCAAGAGAATATTGGGAATAGAAATCAAACGGGACAGAAAAAGCAAATTGTTGTATTTGTCTCAGGAGTTATATCTCAGAAAAGTTCTTGAAAGGTTTGGAATGTCAAATTCCAAACCTGTAACTACTCCTATGTCACAGCAGTTTAAGCTCAGTACAAGTCAAGCGCCTAAGACACATGATGATATAATTTACATGGAAGGTATTCCATATGCTAATGTTGTAGGGTCACTAATGTATGCTATGGTATGTACTCTCCCTGACATAGCTCATGCAATGAGCTTAGTAAGTAGGTTCATGGCAAATCCAGGCAAAGCACATTGGCAAGCCCTGAAATGGATACTCAGATATATCAGAGGATCACTTGGAAGAGTTTTGGTTTATGGTGGAGCTAGGAATAGCAGAAGAACAACTGCTATTGAATGGTTTGTGGATTCTGATTATGCTGGCTGTTTAGATTCAAGGAAATCCCTCACAGGATTTGTGTTCACTGCTTTTGGCACTGCAATTAGTTGGAAAGCTAGCCTTCAAAAGGTAGTGGCTTTATCAACCACTGAAGTTGAGTATATTGCTCTTACAGAAGCTGTGAAAGAATCTTTGTGGCTTGAAGACATTGCAAAGGAGCTGAAAATACAAAATGAAGTGATCATAGTACATTGTGACAGCCAAAGTGCCATTGATTTATCCAAAAATTTTGTGCATCATGAGAGGACAAAGCACATTGATATTAAGCTGCATTTTGTCAGAGAAGTTATTGGTCAAGGATCAGTTATAGTCAAGAAGATTTCAACTGATTACAATCCTTCTGATATGATCATAAATGCTCTTCCAAGAAGCAAGTTTTTCCATTGTTTGAACTTGATTCAGCTAAAGGATGATTAAATCCTGTTTCTGCAACAGCCACTGTTTTTGTTAATGTTTTGTTATTGAACCAAGGTGGAGAATTGTTGTATGTTGGTTCATTAACAACCATTAGTTAGTTCTCTTGCTCTTTACCAACTTTGTATTTTTTCTGTTTTCTGTTATTCTTTTATAACATGTAGCAGTTAATTAGTGTCAAGTGGGTTGGGTTAGTTAGGCTTGAAATAGTGCTTCTATTTCTTCTTCTTGCATAGCCTAATTTTGTAGAGAGTTCTGTACTTAGAAAATTCTGCAGAGATTGAATAAAGTGGTTGTTGTGAGCACAGTGCAGTGTTGGCTCATTTTGTTTTTCTTTTCTGCATTTTGCTTATTCTTGTTCATACAAGAAACTCATTCTTTTGTGAATTAAAATCTGATCTTGGCACAACAGGTTGAAAAAAGGTGAGTGAGTCAACACTGTCGTGCAATCCATACAAAATTCACCTAATAACAGTAGTGAGTGTGTTGGAAAGCATGTTGTTAACGATTTTCATTAAATATGTTCTTTTTCTAAGTACTATTGTGATGTCTATACATTGTCCTCAGGCATGCAAGTTGGAGAGAAGAGAAGACTTGTAATTCCACCATCATTAGCGTGCGTGATTAAATTCTTGTGTCTTTTAAACACCATTTTCTGTTCTCTGATTTCTTATTTGGGATTCCCATAACCTCTACTGTGTGCATGTATAAGGTCTGAGAGTGATGAACATTATGCCAAATTACCACCAAATTCATGGTTGGTTTATGACTTCGAACTGGTTAAAGTTCATTGAATATTTCACCCAAGTGATTGTGGCTAGTTAAGATTGTGGATGGAAAAAAAATCATGGAGTCTGGAGGCAATACAGTGGACAGCCAAAAGCCAACTGTACACAATTTTGTTGTTGGATTGGTTGAACTTGAATTTCTGGTGACCGGTGAATGGTTTTTGGTCTAGAAGATGTTGATTCTTCCAGATACCGTGTTAAAAATTAAAGATATTGAGGGTGAAGGTAGTGAAAATGTTCACATACATATAACGGGTTATCCGAACTAAATAACATTATACATGTGATATGATTTTGAAATGCTCCAGGGCTTAGTCAACAACTATTTTGTTTTAGATTTAGGCCTTGTTCGAATTTGTTTATGTTTGGCTTTATGTCCCCTGCACCTTGAACGGACGTTTGAGGAAAGAACCCTTTGGTATCTTTTGGATCATTGAGAGACCTGTCAACGGTTTTCCAAACATAGGCTTAGCTTTTCTATATATATATAAAAAAGGTATTTATTGGAGAAACAAGAAGAAAAAATTAAATAAGCTTTTTTTTAAAAGTTAAAATTAGCTAATGATCATTAAACTTTTCAATAACCTCATAACACGATTAATCACACGTAGATAGTTGTTTATTTACTATAACATCTGTGAAGTAAAGTTAACTGTTTATGCATATAGTTAACGCGGTGTGTGATGATAAAAAAGTTTCATGATGACACTAATAATCATTTGTAAGGCAAAGTAATTAATCATCAATAGAGGTTTTAGTAACTTCATGACACTATATTAATTACAAATGGATAATTGCACATAATTGCATTCATCTACTTTTATCCACTTATGAAATGGTTAATAATATTTATATATGTAATTAATCATGTGTGTTGAGTAAATCATGTGTTACTCTTTCCTTGCTGATGTTTTGTCAAATTTGGCTGCTGCTGATATGTGCATTCCCATATGTCTCACTAGAAAGCAAAAGAAGGCATGTTGATAGTAATGTTACTCTAAAGTTGGTACTGATGAATTACACATGATATGTACTTTATTTCAACCACACATTTTAGATTTTGCTTAAATATGTTTTTGTCTCTGATAAATATATGTTTTTTTCGTTTGGTTTCTGATAAATTTTTCTTTTGCATTGAATTCTTAGTATTTCAAAAATTTAATCTTAGGTTCCTGCCGTTAGTCCGTAATCATTAACTGTTTACGTAGTTGTTAATCGGCCAAGCAAACATGTCACATGTGGTGCCACATGTAATTTTTCTCTGACTGTGATTACAAAACGACGTCGTATTGCCCCTTTCTTCTTTCTCATATCTGTCTCCATCACCCTTCATCTTCCTCATTTCCCACCATTGTGCCACCGATGATGTTTCATTTTTTATTAGTTGATGGTGTGACACCCTCTACCCCACACATATATGTACTAATAATAAAATGAATAAGAAATCAGAATTAATTAAAAGTCTTTAAAACACATTTAAATAAAAGTATTTCATAAGGGTAAAAAGCTCACATTCACTTCACTATTACCAAATAAAACTTGTCAGAAACATGTTTGGCTTAAAACATAATGTAATTAAACAAAACTCATGCCCTAATGTCACATCCGATCAGATCATTGTGTCCCGACGTCCTTTAGTACAAGGTTCCTTAAAACAGTTCACATAGTCATTTGTTCCCACGAACACAAAGTTCGAGATCATCACAAGATCCAAACACAAACAACACACCGGGAGTGAGTTATCACATTCTTAACTAATAGAGAGAAATAAGACAACATGTAGATATACATATCATATAAACAAAATACAACTTACTTAAACATAGCTCACGTCATTCCACCACTTTGCCGCGTAACATCACATCATAGCAAGTCTCATTCATTTTCACATCATTAACGTACTCAAGGATCACAACACAATATCATTAAATCAATCAATATCTAAAGAGTCAATCAGGGCCTCTCCCTCCTGATTCAGGTCCAACCCAGAAAACATTTTAGCACACAGACTCTATCTATGAACTGTACAAAACACAGGACTCCTCAATTGTGATGTAGCTCCATGTGGAGCTTGTAGGCCTTGGATCTTCTTCATCAATGGATTCCTTTCCTTCATGAAGTTTAATGGCAGTGGAATAAAGAAGGAAGAAAGATGATTGGAGATGCCACTTCAAGGAGAAGATGAGTCAAGAAGAAGCTCACTACCATAGGAAGCCATGGACAAGAGCTTGAAGGAGGAGAAGATAGGGGGAGGGAGAAGGAGAGAAGGAACACAAAATTTTGTATCTCAAATGAGATCTAAACTTTGAAGTGTAATTTTGAAATGATCAAAGTTGAAAAAATGCACACACATGATCTCTATTTATAGCCAAAGTGTCACACAAAATTGGAGAAAAATTTGAATTTCACTTGAATTTGAAATTGAATTTGTGGAGCCAAATTTTGGAGTCAAAATTTCACTAATTATGATTAGTGAATTTTAACTATAGTTCAGCCCACTAATCCAAGATCAAGTTCAAGATTATCCACTAAGTGTGCTTAAGTGTCATGAGACATGTAAAGCATGAAGGACATGCATAAAGTGTGACTATATGATGTGGCAATGGGGTGTAGCAAGCAAATGCTTACCTCCCCCTCTAAAATTTAATTGGATTGGGCTTCTCCCAATTCAATTAAATTTATTTCCCAACACACACATCAAATATTCACGTAATGCATGTGAAATTACAAAACTACCCCTAATACAAAAAATTAGTCTAGGTGTCCTAAAATACAAGGGCTAAAAAATCTTACATTTCTAGGGTACCCTACCTACATTATGGAGCCCTAAATACATGGCCCAAAAATAATGAAACATTAATCTAATATGTAAAAAGATAAGAGGGCTCATACTTAGCCCACGGGCCCGAAATCTATCATGAGGCTCATAAGAACCCTAAGGCCTTCTCTTGCATCTCTGGCTCAATCTTCTTGGAGTCTTCTATCCAAGGCTCATAAGTACCCTACATACATGATGTAGCTCCATGTGGAGCTTGTAGGCCTTGGATGTTCTTCATCAATGGAGTCATTTTCTTCTTAAAGATGAATGACAACGAAATTGAGAAGGAAGAAAGATGATTGGAGATGGCACTTCAAGGAGAAGATGAGTCAAGAAGAAGCTCACCACCATAGGAAGCCATGGATAAGAGCTTGAAGGAGGAGAAGATGAGGGGAGGGAGAAGGAGAGAAGGGGCACGAAATTTTGTGCCTCAAATGAGGTATGAACTTTGAAGTGTAATTCTCAAATGATCAAAGTTGAAAAAATGCACACACATGGCCTCTATTTATAGCCTAAGTGTCACACAAAATTGGAGGGAAATTTGAATTTCATTTGAATTTGAAATTGAATTTGTGGAGCCAAATTTTAGAGCCAAAATTTCACTAATTATGATTAGTGAATTTTAGCTATGGTTCAACTCACTAATCCAAGATCAAGTCCAAGATAATCCACTAAATGTGCTTAGGTGTCATGAGGCATGTAAAGCATGAAGGACATGCACAAAGTGTGACTATATGATGTGCCAATGGGATGTAGCAAGCAAATGCTCACTTCCCCCTCTAAAATTTAATTGGATTGGGCTTCTCCCAATTCAATTAAATTTATTTGCCAACGCACACATCAAATATTCACTTAATGCATGTGAAATTACAAAATAACCCTAATACAAAAAACTGGTTAAGGTGTCCTAAAATACAAGGGCTGAAGAATCATACATTTCTAGGATATCCTACCTACATTATGGAGTCCTAAATACAAGGCTAAAAAATAATGAAACCTTAATCTAATATGTACAAAGATAAGTGGGCTCATACTTAGTCCATGAGTCTGAAATCTATCCTAAGGATCATAAGAACCCTAGGGCCTTCTCTTGCATCTCTGGTCCAATCTTCTTGGAGTCTTCTATCCAATACCCTTGGAGGGTAGGATTGCATTAAATTTTTCTCGAAATAATTTTATCTTGTCGCACTTGTGATTAAACTCGTCGGGTCCCCACAGTGGTTCCGATCACAATACCCGTCGCACAATAACTTGTCACCCTTAAAGGGTCTTATAGTCATGTGATTGTATGGTTCATAACTCACAATTCAGTGCACACAATATCTCAATGCACATATATATTACAAGTCAATACATACTCAATTTATCACATACACTTGATCTTAATCACAATGGTATAATCTCAATTTAACATGTTATCACACCTCATGAATCATATACACTTTACCGATGTACTATGCACTACACACAACTACTTAATTGTTTTCAAAATCATTTTAACTCATCACACCTCAAAGAGATTAAACTCGTTGGGTTGCTACAGTGGATCCCATCACAATACTCATCGCACAAACTCATCGCTCTTAAAGGGTCTTACAATTATGTGATTGCATAGTTCATAGTTCGTAGCTCACAACTCAACACATATAGCATCTCACAGTTCATAGGTTCAATTAGTCACTTACTCATAATTTGAATCCATTTCATAATCTTAATATAACAATTTATACAAAAATCTTTCTCACAATATGGGGAGTAAAACCCCTCGAACAATTTCACACAATCATATTAAAATCAATTAATGAAAATCATAGGTCAAAAACACGAAAATACCAAGAGCACTCAATTTTATCAACTAATTCATATCAGCACATCAATTGGTCCATCAAACACAACAATATCATATTTATAATCGTAAAGGAAAATTACAATTTAATAAACATCCCAAAACAAACCCAAATTTAATCCTCTAAGGATCCCTACACATGTTCATTCTAACCCTCAATTGTGATAAACTCATCTCTTACCTCTAAGCAGATTGACGTGTGTATTCCTACAGTGATAGCAGCATCTCTAGTGGTTTTTTGAGATTTTTCAAGCTTTTCCTTTGGTTGCTCTGCTTGGGTTTCCAAGCGTTAGAGGGAAGGAGAAGAGATTGAAGCCTCCATTTTACTGTCTCTATGCGAGGGACGTTTCTCTCTTTGTGGACATTATTTTTCAAATCCCAACAGTGGAGGTGTTCAAAAATGGGTTCCGAAAGTGGTGTCCAAATTTCACTATGATCCAACGTTTGATGAGTCCAGGAATGTAGTTTTACTAAGACAGGTTTTGGGTCTCTGCGGGAAAAGAGAAAGCTACAATGCGATGGGTATCTCTGCCACCTCAGACATTGTTTCACAAATTCTAATGGTGAGAATGTTTGAAAATGAGTTCCAAATATGGTGCTTAAATTTTACAAATATGCAGCGATTAACGAGTCTGAGATCGCCATTTTAATGAGACAGTTTTGGGTGTATGCGGGAAAAGAGAGGATTTTGGGAGAGGAAGAAGGAAAAACGAACATGAGAAGAAGACGAAGCGTAAAGACGTATCGTCAATCTAAAAACTGACCTAACGTGTCTCTATTTATGGCTAGGGTACTTTCAGCCTATTATTTACTCTATTTTTTCATTTTTATAAATAAAAACTCTATTTTATTTCATATCAAATGAATAAATAAAATATCATTTTTATTTTCCTTCAAATCATTATTTTAATAAAGTTATTTCTTCTTATTTATTTAATTATAAAAACCTCATCATTTTTCTAAAACTCTATTTATTTATAAATAAAAATCCTTTTTAATTTATTTACGAAGAAGGGGATGTTATAGGTGGACTAGATGAAAACAAGTTGGATGAAAGAATAGATATGAACCAACAAAACCCAAAACGAATGAGAGTGTAGTAGTAGTTCTGACCCAAATCGAAACAAAAAACACAAACACCTGAACGATGTAATAGCGAAACCGAGCAAGCAAGATCCTGAAACGAGAAAGAGAGAATCAAATCTTGCAACATCATGGCGGTGTTGACGAGGAAGCGCCGACGCATGATGGCGGAAGCCGTGGCGGCGGTGATTGCGATCCTGTCGGAGGATCTGATGATCAAGATCCTTGTTAGGGTTAGGGTTAGCAACCCCTTTGCAATTGAGGTGCGTGTGCAAGCAGTGGAAATCTCTGGTGCTGGATCTCCAATTCATGAAGAAGAATTTTCACACATCATTCTTGGACATCAAGGATCTCACATCCAAAGCCATGGAGGACATGAACGTGTTTCAATTGCAACTCAATACGCCCCTGCATTGGCAGAAGAAGAGAAGAAGAAGTGCATTCGATGGTGAACGGGTTGGCTCAGTTGGATAACATGTTGGTGGTGATTCGATCCCTAAATAGGACCTTGGAAACGATTAAGGTTGAAGTTCAAGCGATCAAGGAGAGAGTGAAGTGTCTCTAGAGTTTTTTACAAATTTATCTGAAGACAACAACAACTTCTTCCTCCTTCTCACACTCCATGTGATTGATTATTCCCCTTTTTTTAAATTTTGCAATGTTTATTTATAAATAATTTCACACAGTTGCTTCTTTTAAAAAAAAAATTTTAAATCACGATGATGAAGTAACATTGGAGTGGAGTAAATTATTTGGATGGTTTTGACATCATTGTTGGTGTTCAAAGATGAGAGATGGCGGATTCAGCAATGATGAATAATGAGGTTGCTAAAGCTATGAGAGGAAAAGGAATAGGTGAAGATGAAGGAAACTGAGGGACTGAAGAAAACACATTTGACTGAATCAAGGAATGAATGGGGACTGTTGGAATGAATGGCGAGATGCACGCCTTGGCGGTGGTGGCGATGAGTAGGACCAGAATGGGGTTTAGACTCAACAGAGAAAGAGGCAGCAGAAAGAAAAATGAATTTATTTAACGTGCAAAACGACGTCATTTTGTATTTTTTCTTAAAAAAAAAACCTTTTCCCACGTGTAATCTCAGTCAGAGAAAAATCTCATGTGACATGCTTGCGTGGGTGGGTAACGGCCATGTAGGCAGTTAACAATTAAGGACTAACACGAGGGATCTAAGACAAAATTTCTAAAATATTAGGGATCCAATTCAAAAGAAAAATTTATCAATGACCAAATGAAAAAAACGTGTATTTATGAGACCATAAAGATATTTAAGCCTTTATATTTTTAGATTAGCTTTAAAACCCGTGTTTGCATTTCTAAGGGGTGTGGGGGTGCAGGAGGGGGGGGGGGGGGTAAATGATGTATTTTATCTAGGGGTGGGTAAGCGGGTCGGCCCGCCCGCATAAGCCCGCATTGGTAGCGGACTGGTCCAATCCGCCCCGCTTCTTACACGGACCAAATAAATTGGTCTGTCCCCGCCTCGCGGACCCCACGGGTCAAACGGGCCGGTCCGCGGGCCTAGTTTTAAAAGAATTTTAATTTTAATAAAAATATAATACAATCAAATTAAGTTCAATACAAATGTAAATAAAGTCTCAATAATTAATCAATTACATCAATAAAATAAATAATGTCTTAACAAAAGAAAATCCAAGCAATAAATCTAAAATATGAAATTTAAACATCTCCAACTGATTTCATATTTGAAGTAGTTTGAGCCTTCTCCATATCTTCATCTTCTTTTCCTAAAACTCGAAATAATAATAAATATTAGAATAAAATCAAGTTAAGTGATTAAAAGACAATAATTATTACATATTATTTACCCTGCATATCAAATACTAGTAACCAATTTTTAGTATATATTGTCAACAAGAAGCCTAGTTCAATATTTGTTAAGCACACGTGAGGAGAAAAAATGTTCTTAGCCTGCTACAATTACTAAATATGATATGAGTTATTTTTTATAATAAAAATATATTAAAATATCTTCAAAAATATTTATTTAACAATTATTTTTGGCTTAAATGATAAGAATTAATATTTTTATTATTTATGACTTTCAGATCTGAAAATGATAGATTAAAAGAGAAAAAGATCGAAAAAATATCAAAAAAAAAGATTTTTAGCAAGTTATCACTTATTTTTTTTATCTTAATCTTTTATTTTTCTTATCTTATCCTTTTTTATTTTTATCATCTTTTAATTTAAATATTTTATTTTTATCTTTATATCTTTATCTTATCTAATATATTTCTTTATATGTTATTTAAAAAAAAAGTTTAAAGTGAAAAAGAGAAAATCAAACTTAATATAATTGGGTCAGAATCACACAAATTAAACCTGCGGGCTGCAGGCAACCTGTGGACCCCGCGGGTCAAACCCGCATAGTCCGCGGATTAAGCGGGACGGGTCCAAAAATATGACATAACCATTGACCGTTTGAAAAAATTGGTCTGTAACCCGCGCGGACCGCTGATCCCGCGGGTCAATCCATGGACCTGAGCCCGTTTACCCACCCCTAATCTTATCCAACACTTCACTTAAAAGGTGTAGTTTTTTAACACTTAAATATCTTTTTCTTGTTAAATTGATTTTAAGAGGGTGATTACGTGTTTGGAAACATATTTCGAGCCAATAAATAACGTCCATTGACTATAAGACGCGAAAACTTATTTCAATCCCATACCATTTCAATATCATTCCCAACAATAAAAGGTTTATAGGTAACAAGATAAGTTTTCAGACACGTAGCAGAACCCCAAGTATAAATCCTTCCTTAGAAACCATAAACTAATAAAAATAGTAAAAAATTGCTGACATAAATGCACTAACGAGTAGCTATACTATACCTACCTGTAGCTTTATAACTGCTTGGACTGGTGCCTTATGAGCAAACCCAAGTCTCTTCAGATTGCTCATTCCTCCACCGTCTTAAGACACAATAGTATAGTGTCCAAAAATTGGACCAAAATTGAAGCATAGTATTAGGAGATTTTAGAACATAGAATCCAAGCAACAAGAAGCAGAATTAGAATTAAAAAAATTGATGATGAAATTTAAAACCTTATACCGATCAAAAGAAGAGGATACAGCATGCACATCATCAAACATAATGTCAATGACTTGCAATTGATGGCCCTTGAGAGTGTGGACCTTTTCACCCGTGTTTAAGTCCCAGACAAAGACCAGAGTGTCCTTGCAGGAATGATGTGTTCGGGGGAATCCACTCCAAAGGTCCTACAAAGCTCGTGTAACCTAGCAGAATCTTTGAACTCACAAACTTGTGGTTGTTGTTCTGATCAGACCACAACCTAATCGTTTGGTCCCTCAACAACGTCATTATGCCCTTGTTACCACACGCACACATTCCGCTAACCTATGATCAAACAATCAATGCAAATTGGAATTCGAATGAAAAAAAAATGACAATGTAGAAGGGTGCGGTAGGGATATTACATATCAAGAATTGAAAAGACAAATCTTGTGTTGCTCATTTGATAGAGGAAGCGAGGGAGCGTGAGAAAGGTTTAATGATCGCAACTCAACACAAACAAACCCATCTCACAGGCTTCCTTGCTTGCTTCTACAACTTCCTTTTTATTTAAGGTTTAAGATTCAAATACAATATTCCATAGATCAGTACGTAGAAGTTAAAAGAAAACAAAAAATACTTTGAATGTAACCGCACCCACTGGTAAATCAAATCTCAAAATACTAATAAAGTGCATCTCTGACCTCAAACCAGATCCTGAGTGCGCATGATCTGCACGGGGCGCTTTTGTTTGCGATCCGTACCTGCGAGTCGGACTGAACTTACAAGGCTTAGAAGCACCTCCTGAAGGTGATCGACACACTCCTGGCTGATGATTCGCTGATCAACGACCACCACCGTTACTGTTACAGAATCCTCTGAGTCTTGCTTTGAAGGGCAAACAATTTTTTTTTTTGGTTTCTTTTGCTGGAGACAAAAGTTGTGGGAGAGGATCCAGTTCTCTCATTGTATATAAAAGATTTGACTCGTACACTGGAAAGACCCCACATCCTTTTATGCTCTCTTTATTGTAATTAAATTTAAATACAAATGTTATGTGGCAGAAATGATCATACACTTCACTTATTCCGCCAAATTTGTTGATATCATGATACCAAAATAATACGTGATCTGAAATCAATTTTTCGCAGCCTATAATCCTGCGATGGTCCAAACTGATCAGCATATCATCTCGATAGATAGCGCAAGAAAACCGGTTATCTTTTAAGACTGATCCCTCCAAAAGAATGATGCAATAAATGAAACCACATAAATGAGATTTTGGAAGATAAGGAATAGTTATTGAACTCTCTTCTGTATGAAATCCATACTTGCTGTTTGTGACATGATCTCCAGGGAAGAAGAAGTATTCATCCTCACGGTATGTAGGGTCTTTGTTTAAGTAGGGTATGCGACTCTGATACATGTGTTGTAACACTAGCCGTTGAGTTATATCTGTCTTAAGAGAAATGCAGTTGATGGCACTCACCTCTTTCACCCCTGGTGGAAGCTTCGGCAGGGATACCAGTCTCCGACAATTATTTAAATGAAGCTCTCTTAGGGATGGTGGAATCTTCGGCAAAGACATGAGTCTCCAAAAATTATTTAAGTGAAGCTCTCTTAGGGATGGTGGAAGTTTCGGCAAGGACACAAGTCTCCAACAATTATTTAAATGAAGCTCTCTCAGGGATGATGGAAGCTTCGGTAGAGACATGAGTCTCTGACAATTATTTAAATGAAGCTCTGTTAGGGATGGTGGAAGCTCCGGCAGATACATGAGTTTCGTACAGAAATCATCTAATTTTAGCTTTCTCATCATTGAAAGGTTTTTTATGTTTGCAGGCAAGATCTCAACATTAGTTCCACTTAGGTCTAACACTTCTAAAGACAATAAGTGATCAATTGGTGATGACAATGTACATATAGCAGTGTGAGATAACATCAAATCTATCATTTCCTCTGATGTCACCGTGAATTCCTTGAGAGAAGAACAACCTAAGAGGTCAAGTACATAGAGAGATTTGGAATTTAGATGGATCTGATACAAGCTTTTACAATGATTAAGATATACTCTTTCAAGTTTTTTGGCCATAAATAAGTCTGGGATCTCAATCAAGTCTCGAGACTCTTGAAGGTCAATGGTCTTTAAACTCACGAGGTTCTGTAAAAAAAATAAAAATACATCACATTGACCATAAATCATTAAAATAAAATTCTTAGTATACATTGAAGCTCATCATCCTAGGTGTGGCTCTTGTGATTGTGAATGAGTTTCATTCGAGTAAGCAAAAGACTAGTTACCACTTTGTCTTACGATTCTCTACCCTACCTTTGCAAATAGAAAGAAAAATGTAGTATGTATATTCACAATCATACCTGAACCCCATCCCAGAGCTTTTTGAGCTTGCTACGAGGCATGGAAATCTCTACAAGTTGTTCAGCGCAAAAGTTAGACGGCAAAGACTCAAGACAACATTCATCCCAATGAAGGTACCTCAATTTGTTAGACAATGACTCAAGACCATTACTAAGGAACACATTAAATTGGTTGTTACTCCGCCACCCTTTGTGGATTCGAAGAAATCTCAGGTTAGTCATCTTTGCAAGGGAATCGGAGCTCAAAAATAGATCCCCAGTTAATTTATGCAGATTTAAAATTATGCCTTCAACAACATCAGTTCCCTAACAAAGTTTAGAATACTAATTAGAAAAGGTAATCATACTAGCTGCATTCTAAAAAGATACATGTATTATCAAATAAAAGCAATTGCACTTGCCTTGTTATGTTTCAAAACATCAACAACTTCCTCGTGTTTGCACAATCGACTTCGTCTTCCAGGATCTTTGATAGATTGTTGACGAATAATTTCTCGACCCATTTCTTGTGTCAAGTCATGCATTTCTATCTCATTGTATTTTGAAATTCTTATGAGAGATTTATCTAAAAGTACTTCTATCTCAGATGCTGGAAAGAAACCAAAAGCTTCCAATAATCCTGCTACCCAATCTCTTTTTCCTCCTTTGAAGAAGCATGCAAGGTCTAAAAAGATCTCTTTTTGTGAACAATCTAAGTCATAATAACTCAATTTTAATTCATTATGAATTTCCACATTTAGAATCTTTTGAATTTTTCTCAATTCACTTTCCCATGCGTCTTTACATTTTTGACGAAGACTTTTACCCAAAATTTTTAAAGCCAAAGGAATACCTTTGCAATAGAAAATTACTCTTCTTGATAGATCTTCATATCCATCTTTAGGTTGTTCTTCTCCAAAAACAGTCAAACAGAAAAGCTGAAGGGAGTGATGAGAGCTCAATTCCTCGACTGAATATATTTCATCAACTAGGCTAAGCATTTGCTTATTTCTACTCGTAACAATGACCCTACTTCCTAGTCCCAAAAAATCATATTCTCCAATTAGCTTTTCTAATTGCTCAGAGGTAGCCACGTCATCCAAGACAATGAAAACTCTTTTACCCTGGAGATTACTCATTTCAGACTTATCAAAAACATTTATGAAGAAGCAATGACCTTCAAACTCAGGAGACAATTCATTATATAAAGCAGTAGCAAGGGTGCTTTTACCTATGCCACCCATGCCCCATATTCCAAGGGTTCTAACTTCACTAGACCCATTATTTAGAAATGATTCAATCCGTTTATAATGTTCCTCAATTCCAACCAATCCTTTACTTTGGTTTTGGTATCTGCGAGGCAATTTTTCCGAAACAGCTCTAACAATGTCCTTAAGCAATTCAACATCATTCCTAGCACACATTAACAATAGGAAATTAATAAATAAGAGATGAGTTATTTGTTTAACAAATTAGAAAAAAAAAACTATCCATGATCAATATGGTAGTGTAGTAGAGAAAGAAACACAAAAAAATATAGTTGAGGGATGAAAATCCAATGACTTTGAGAAGATAATCAATGCCTCTATATTTTCTTTGTAGTGACCTTGCTAAGTGTTATCGGGATTACTCGATGTTAGATATGCTAGGACCGACGTATGTAAATAAATTGATGTATATGAAATCACCAACATAGGATATGAAACACAAATAACAAGTAACACATGGCATAATTAACTTTCCTTGCCAAAGGCCCATAATGGTCTATAAATATTGTACCATATAAGGAATAAGACAACTTTGACCCGTTTTATACAACACCCTCTCTCTCTCTCTCTCTCTCTCTCTCTCTCTCTCTCTCTCTCTCTCTCTCTCTCTCTCTCTCTCTCTCTCTCTCTCTCTCTCTCTCTCTCTCTCTCTCTCTCTCTCTCTCTCTCTCTCTCTCTCTCTCTCTCTCTCTCTCTCTCTCTCTCTCTATCATAATCATGCTCTTCATGTTCCAGTGATCACACCATAACATTGGCTCCTATACTTAATGGGAAAACATCATCTAACGTTTATTCATGTGTATTGACACAATCCTCATTTGGTGATGATGGTTCTCATCATGAAGGATGAGTGAGGAAAAGTTAGAAGAGATATGAATGACGGGTACACTAAGGGATGGTTTGAACGGTTACAAGGAACCATGGGGAGACTAAGGAAATTTCCAATTAAGGGGGACTCATGAGCCTCACTTGAAATTTCTAACTAAAGCGGAGCTATATCCATGGTTGGTGAGAGCATATTGACATGAGATATGTCCTCTGAATCATCATCAATATGTTGCGTAACACCATTAAGGCCCGGGAGGCTTAGTGGTAATGTTTATGTAAGACCATTAGCACCAGTGGGGTTTAATGGCAACATGGGCCCAAAATATGATAATGTGTGAGATAGATGTTTGGACTAGTATATTGTGAGCGTAGTTTTCTAGTGAACCACACGTGGTGGTTTTATATGTTAGTGTGTGATATTTCATTGTTTGTGGCTTTTAAGGGAGCAGAGGACTCAACCCTCACACCAACATTTTCAGGTTCAGATGATGAGCGTTGGAGGGATTCCTTCGAGAGTTCTTCATCAGGTTCTTGTTGTGGGTTCACTTTTGTCTGGCATATACCTTCTTGGTGGCGTGTGTATTTCGTAGGGCTTAGATAAATGACTGCTTTGAGACTTAGGTTTTCCATTTTGGTGTATTGATTTAAATAGACCTAGGTTTCATGGACTTTTATACGTGTGCAATCATCTTATTTACTTACTATTTAGCTTTGATACTTATTTACTTATGTTTGGTGGTCATGGAGGCTCATCTCAAATCTTTATATATATACTTGATGTTATTTCAAAGATGTAACATGTTATACTTCAAGTTTAGCTATTTATTATGTATATCAACTTATGGATTTAAATGAAACAACATTTTATGAATATGTATGTTGCATACGATTTCAAAAATAGATTGCTTTCTTTTTAAGTTGATAGCTGTCATTAAAAAGAAAAAGGTTGAGGAGACTTTGTGAAAAAATTTATTTCAGTGAAAATTTTATCCTATCTTTTCATGTTTTATGATGTTTATGAAAAGGATTTTGGAGTCACTTGTTTATAAAGATGAATAAAAGGTATTTGAAGTGTATTTGTAATCCCTGATTTTAGGGTGTTACACAGTAAGAAGGAAAGTAGAAAATGAAGAGTTGCCAATTTTCAATTAAGATTGAAAGAGAAGTTATTTAATTTGTAATGATTATGGTTACTATGCAATAACTGTGTAATTGTGCGCATGCACAAATCATGAAAAGCACAGGGATCACACAAAAAGAGCACCTGAATGTGGCTTTCATTTACATTACGATGTTCTTAAGCCGATATTACTTTTATGAAGCAACACCGACTTGGGGGCTACTATTACGGGGAAGATATTCAACTCTACACTCTTAAGCCAGTATTACTTCTACGAAGTAACACTGACTTAGGGGCTACTTTTACGAGGACAATATTCGCTTATATACTCTTAATCCAGTATTACTTCTACGTAGCAGCACCAACCTGAGGGCTAGTGTTACAGGGATTACCCAAGCATTAGATATGCTAGGACTGACGTAGGATATGAAACAGAAATAATAAGTAACACACAACATACAAGGAATAGGACAACTCTGACACATTTTATACCACTCTCTCTTAAAACTCTCTCATTCACAATCACGATCAAGGTTATCAAACTCGAGAGTTTATGCAGACTCGTTAGAGTTTCATAGACTCGACTCGTGAACTCAACTCGTAGACTCGTAAGTGCCTACTTCATATAAAAATAATAATAATATATCTATAAATAACATACTAGTTAAACATTTCAACAATATAATAAAGTAAAACAGTAAATCATAAAGTTCAAAATATTAAAATAACCAAGTCTAGTAATAATACATCACTACTAGATAATAACTTGCAGACGTTATAGTAGTGGTAGATCATTCTCATCGAGGGGTTGATGTTATTAGAGATCAAGGGTTTGATATTATTAAAGGTGAGAATTTTATATTTGAGAATAACACACTAAATGAAGGTATGTTGAATGCTAAACAAACAAAAAACAATAAAAAATGACTTACATTTTGGTCTTATTTTTTTAACTTGCTAACTCGTTGACTTGGTAGTAAACTCAAGAGTATACCGAGTTTACTTAGAGTTTATAGAGTTTGCTCAGAGTCTACTAAAAAAGAGTTTACTCAAGAGTCAACTCACAGAGGACAAATGGATTCGTAAACTAGTAAGAGTTAGCGAGTTAACTCCAGAGTTTGATAACCATGATCACGATCAAGGTGTTATACTACAGAAGTATGTTCAGTTTAGAATCAAATTCGGCCAACTCAATCTAAAATAATTCATTGTCATTCTCATATTTTATCATTAGAAAATTTAATCACACTGAATTCATTTTATTTACCTATAATTTTTAGAGTCCAACCCAACTAAATTTGCTGCTTCAGTAAGAGCATCTTTCCATTTGTTGCATTCAGGCTCTCCCTCAAGTTTTGCAAAGGCTTGCTTATAGCTCCCAATTTGCTTCCTCACATGGGATGGATCTATATTGTAAAACACTGGTATCACAATCTGTCCTTTTTCTTTCTTGCATTCCAAGATCTTGAAGAGTTCACCCAAGCACCACTTTGAGGAAGCATAGTTATCTGAGAAGATGACAATAGATATACAAGAATCTTCGATGGCTTTGGTGAGTGCTAGTGCGATTTGATCTCCCTTTTCAAGTTGTTCATCTATATAGGTTTTAATTTTCTTTTGCATCAAAGCTTCGTAAAGATGGCATGTGAAGTTCCTTCGGGTGTCCTCACCTCGAAAGCTTAGAAAAACGTCATATTTTTTAGGGAATACCTTAGAAGCAGATCCAGAGGAAGAAGCAACAACATTGATCATTTTCTCAGCCATCACGAATTCCAAGTGCTGAACCTGTGGTTATTATAAATCTACACTTGAATAAATAAATAATTTTAAAAACAGCTTCTGCATTTGAATGTTTTCTGGACACATGTTCTTACTATTTTTTCATTGAAATTTCTAAATCTTTCTAATGTGAGATCAAACAGTTCAACGTTCACACTCTTGCCCTCCTATGGAACTATATATAAATAAACAATGTTTAGCAATTGGCAACTGTCATGTTGAGTTGTTTAAGTTAAATCTTCCTATTAATACAAGTTGAATCATGCATGCTGGAGTTCAACCTTGTTTGGTTTGATAGAAAGCAATCATACATTGGTTTATAATTGCATTGCTATTCACTTAATCTGAAGTTCGGATTTACTATCGATTCTCTGAATATATAAATTTTAGGATTAAGGCTTAGATTTTTGCTTGTCTACTAAGCTTCCATTATGTTCAATGAATTATCAGATTTTTCAAGTCAAAATAAAGCATTAATCAACGATAAAACCTTAAATTTGTGCATTAAATCCAATGCATGATTGCTTTCTATCAAACTAAACATGGTTGAACTCCAACATGCATTGTTCAACTTCTATAATGAATAGTGGGTGCCATAGGAAGATTAACTTAGCCTTAAAAAACTGGACTTTGAGAAAAGCATTATCAATGAAAAATAAATTAAATCTACAAATCACATCTTCACAACAGCATAGACAGTCATCAGATGGCATGAAGCAAAAAATCAAGGTATTTGCATAGTTTCTACTTTCTAACCATTTAAAACATGCTTGACACTTCATTAGATTAAATTAAACCAACATATCAGTTACAATTCAGAAATCTAATCAGATAAGTGAAAGTAGGCCTACCTTAAATTAAAAAAGAATTGTAGATGGCCAATCTGAACAGAAATAACAAGTGCATGCCCTTAGAATGATTGTCAGTTTAACACAAGGAATGGGGACATCGAAAGCAAGCTTCACAAAAAATACCAAAAAAAGAAATAAATTAACCATGTCGTTTCATCATCTATTATTTTTATTGGAGGTAAAATTGAAAATGGAGAAAAAGATCTTCCCACAGACCCAGTCCAACTTCTAGCAACAGAGAAGATTACACAGATTTTTACTTCAACACAAGAGCTTCTTGGGAGAAACAGAGAATAACTATAGACAACAATTGTATAGTGCAGATAAATAAGCATTTCTCAAGTATGAAAGAAGAATTAGATAGCATCTGTATATACAATTGTGCAGGTGGTGTGTATATTATATGTAATTTCTAAGAAGTTCAACATACTATCACGCAGAGTCTACTCACATGCTTTCGTAGAAGGTTCCTCTGACTTTCTTAGAAATTCACATCCCCTAATCAACATGTCTCATATCTGTTGACTTTTTGACTTTTTGGCAATTTAGGGCGTGCACAAGTGTAGAACATAGAATTTTCGCCCTTCATTTAAGACGGACTGACAAACTATTTATTGGGTAGCTGTTAGTTTGACCTGCAATGCCGTGCGTGTACTAGAGACTGGAATGGAGTGAGTGAATGAGTCATACTTTAAACCTTTAATTTGATTGGTTTATCTTTAGTTGGAGTTGCATATACTACGCTTCAAAGAAGTTTCATTTCCCCTTTATCCAATTCGTCAAGCTCACTTGCATACATACTCTGAACCATATATATTTTCTATTCATTAGCTGTGACCCATTATTAATTAATATTTTTTTAATAAATTAATTAAATTATGAAAAAAAACTAGCAGTAGAGTAGACACTTGTTTCTTAAAAATGTAAAAAAATAATATTTTTAAGCTTTTAAAAATGCGGATACAAATTATATTGGGCTTGAGAGATTAATGAGTCTCGTTAGAAAAGGATGAATAGTCTATAGTTATTATTTTTAAGAATTAATGTGTAAACAACTATAGTAGATGAGCAATAATATGAAGATCGATGTTTAGGATCTTTGGCACGTGTCTTGACCCAAGTTCTGTTTACAAACATGTATCGGTTATTGACTTGTTGTTATTAGTTTTTGGGAGCAAAAGGCAGCGTGCAACAATTACAGTATTCGTAAGTAAAAGGAAGCTAGTTCTGGGTGCCTTATATATAATGCAAGGAGTGAAAGGCAGCAAGGTTAAAACGGGATCTTTCTGCATAGTTATGGAGTGATTCACTCTGGTTGGTTTCGTGTGATGAAATTATGGGTTGTGACCTGACACGGATCATCCAGAAGTGTATTAAAGAGGAATCTCTATTTTTTGATAAATAATTATTTAATAAATAATAAGTTTAACAAAAATATTTATTATTAATTTTACCCGTAAAACTTGATAATATGAAATTCGCAACAACCAAAACAATGCTAATCCATACAGAATACTGGGCCCGCGGAGGCTTATATATATATATATATATATATATATATATATACACACACACAAAGCAGCAGGTGGGAGCATGTCAAGTTGCCTTTTTTTTAGGGAAATGATAGTTAGTAAGAATGCACAATAGTACGAATGTTATGCGCGAAAGAATCCAAATGATTTCCGTCAAATTTGTTTATGGTTAATTATATAAATAAGTAATTTAATTATAATTAAAAGTTTAATTAAGTCCTTCAATTATTAAAAAATTCAATCAAATTCTTTAATTTTTTATTAAAAACATTATAATCATATCTTTTTTGTCAACTTTCTTAGTTAGCTTGATTGAGGAAAGTTGTATAAATAGACATTTTTATCTCGTTTATATTGACAACCGATATAAAAATGTTTATTTACACTTGCTATAGATCTTAACAAGGTCGTCTTTGTATTGACAATGAATATAAAATTATCTTTTTATACCAATTGTATTGATGATTGATGTAAAATTATCTATTTACATCCGTCATCAAATTCAAGAAGGACATCGTTTTTAAATCAATTTCACTGGCAATTGATATAAAAATATTTTGCTTTACATCATTTGTATTGGAAACTCATGTAAAAATATTTATTTTCGTCATCAAACTAATGAAATTGATCAAAAGGATAAATTATAGTATTTTTAAATAATTAGAAACCTGATTAGACTTTTAATAATTAAGGTACTCAGATGAACTTTTAATTTAATTAGAAAACAATTGTATAATCAATTAAGACATTTTTAATGTTATTTATTTCTTAGATTTCATGTTTAGCCAATAAAAACTTAACAAGTAGGATTCGTGCATTTTTGCTACTTCTAATCTTTGTACCATATAATAATGCTCTTTTTTTAATGTATTTTATTTTAGTTAGGCAAAATGTCACTTTTGATCTTTTATATTTTAATATTTTTTTCATTTTAGTACGTTAAGCTTTAAAAGTGTTATTTTTATTGTTTATGTTCTTAAATTTTTTGTTTTGGTATTTGTTTTAGTTTTTTGTTAGAAATATTAGTATTTTGTTAACTTTTAAATTTTAAAATAATTAATTTAATAAAGTAATAGATACAAACCGTTACTATTTTTATTTTATTTCAAAAATTATTCCACACCCAGCTCCTCCCCTGATGCGTAAAATATATTAGGTTTGCACATGGACAAGTGTACCATACGCAGTAGTAATAGTGGACTTGAATGTCCGGATATCGAACCCAAAGAACCAGTTGTATTCCCAATTAGTTAAACTTATAGACTAACAATCGAATTGAATAAAAAAAAGAGGATTTAAATATTTTTGTGGTTTTGATTTTATAATAAAATAATTAAATGAATATAAAGAGAGATTTAAGTTATAATAAGAGTTATGACTCCCTAGTATTAATTTTCTCTCAAACTTAGTCTTCATGAAATTCCTTCATTTAATTACTGATTCCCAAAATCAACTAAAGCCTATGATCAAGGTAAGAAAATGCTCTTTGCCTTAAATCAATACCCCAATGATCATGGATCTATCAACTTAAGTCCAAGAATAAAATCAATTCTAGAGATAATTAATTAAAGATTAACTGATTTATCGGAGATTACCCAAAAAGTTTGATCATGCAATTCGGTATAAAACATTCTCTGCCTAAATTTACCAATTACATATAGATCATCACTACTATGCAATCGATTGAGTATTAGAATGGTCAGTTCCAAATAAACATTAAAATGAGGAAGAAAATTAATTAACATAACAACAATGAGGAATTTCATTAAGAAGAAGGAGAGGAGTACATTTAGACAGTTACATCATAACCTGGACTAGGAAGACTAGTCACTCATGATCAAAGAAAAACTAACAATCCTATAAAGAGTCATAAACATACCAATAGTTAGGAACAATGATGACGATCCGTCCTAACAGTTTTGTCCACGCTCTTCAGTTCTCAAAAGCCCTCAAAGTTCTCTCAAATTCGTAAAAGACAAGAATAAAAATTGAATCATCATTTACAAAGACAAAGATATTTATATATAAATTCCTAAAGATAATTACATGAAAAGGGAGCACTACAACCATGGTGAACCCACCACGACAGTTGTTGAAAGTGACGTTGAAGCCTTAGGCCATCCTGGATTCACCTCCACGACCCTCATCAAATTTTGATGTTGTTCTAGAAGATTGTTATCACTTTATTGTGGCCATGCTGATTATGATGACCATAATCAAGTGCAGAGTCTTCAAATCTTTATAAATTTTTGCAATTTCTAACTCTTTCACTTAATTGAGCAGTTGTGCTTCTGCAATACAAAACTAGTATTCAAATGTGAGTTTTCCGAGAAAATACATGCAAAATGACACAAAAACTCATACAAAATATGTTTCAAAAAGTGGTTTTTCAACCTCCCCACACTTGAGCATTGTTTGCCCTCAAGTAATTATTCTAGTTCCCAATCAAAACAAATTTTCCTAAATCAGAACTCATGTAACAGAAATTCCTATTTATTCAACAAGTAATAAGTCAGACAATAGACATAAAAAATTTACTCAGGAATCCATTAGGCTTATAATTAACATGAAAATAGTATTAAGGAGCTTCAACTTTACTATGCTCACCACTTGTCAATGTTTACATTGTTATATAGACAAACAGTTATACTTAAGATCGCAATTCAATGAGCAAGTTCAAAACTATGTAAATGAATCAATTCAATTCAAATAAATCCAAAAATTCTAAATAAGTAATACATGTTAGGTTGTAATGGGCCATGCATGTAATATAAGCTAGGTACTGAAAGAAATAGGCCAATTAAAGGGTTCCACTTAATTATATGAAAACACTCAGAAATCAAGGGAACTTTTACCTACTTAATTTTTGCACCTTTTTTTCTATTTAACTTTTGGTCTCTTTTTCCCTTCCCTCTTTTTATTTGCTTTGGGGTAAAATAATTCATATATATATATATATATATATATATATATATATATATACATACATACATATATACATTTCCTTACTTTCATTTTTTCATTGCTTTCTCTTTTTTTTCATCAACCCCATTTTGTCTTTGATTTCACTTGAGAGGAGAACTTAGGATTTATTCATTGGCATAATCTGCAATATGTATTAATTCCCCTTTTGTCCTTCCATCAATAATATTCACATAATATCAATGACTAACAAAGAATAATCATTCAGGCTCAGAGTGGTCAACTAAGGCAAATGATGTGTCATTATTTTCTCCTATTTCTTACCCCTTTCTGTCACCATTTTAATTACTGATTAGCCTTAGTTGTCAAATTAATTATGCAGTTTTATCATTGTAGAAGCAAAGCTTCATGGGCATGGTGAATCAAAGGTGATTCAAAGGTGTTTTGATGATAACAATGATGACAACAAAAGATGATGACAAAGGTAATGACAAAAAGCTCAAAGGTCAATCAAAGGATGAGTTCAAGATGTTCAAGAAGGAATCAAGAACAAGGATGAGTTCAAGATGTTCAAGAAGGAATCAAGAACAATTCAAGATCAAGACTCAAGAGGAAAAGTTGAAGAACACTTCAAGATTCAAGAAGAAGGATGAATTCAAGAATCAAGATTCAAGGATCAAGCTTCAAGAATCAAGATCAAGATTCAAGATTCAAGATTCAAGAATCAAGAGAAGACTTAATCAAGATAGGTATGAAAAGGAGTTTTCAAAAACTGAGTAGCACATGGATTTTTCACAAAACATGTTTACCAAAGAGTTTTTACTCTCTGGTAATCGATTACCAGATTGCTGTAATCGATTACCAGTAGAAAAATTGTTTTGAAAAAGTTTTCAAAATTGAATTTAAAACGTTTCAATTATTTTCAAAAAGCTGTAATCGATTACAATGTTTTGGTAATCGATTACCAGTGCCTTTGAACGTTGAAATTCAAATTCAAATGTGAAGAGTCACATCCTTTCACTTAAAAGCCTTGTGTAATCGATTACACTGATTTGGTAATCGATTACCAGTGACTGTTTCTGAATAAATCAAAAGATGTAACTCTTCAAAAGGTTTTTTGACTTTTTCAAATTGGTTTTAAGTTTTTCTAAAAGTTGTAACTCTTCTAAATGGTTTTCTTGACCAGACATGAAGAGTCTATAAAAGCAAGGCTTTGATTTGCTTTTCAATATACATTTCCAATTCATTCAATCAATCTTTTACAAGCCTTGAATCTCTTTGAATTTCTTCTTCTTCTTTGTACCAAAAGCTTTCTAAAGTTTTTTGGTTTTCTAAACCTTGAAAACTTGTGCTATTCATCTTTTCATTCTCTTCTCCCTTTGCCAAAAAGAATTCGCCATGGACTAACCACCTGAATTCTTTTTGTGTCTCTCTTCTCCCTTTTCCAAAAGAACAAAGGACTAACCACCTAAATTCTTTTGTGTCTCCCTTCTCCCTTGTCAAAGAATTCAAAACGACACAGTGTTCAAAGGACTAACCGCCTGAGAATTCTTTTGTATCCCCATTCACAAAGTATCAAAGGTTTAACAGCCTAAGATCTTTGTCTCAACACATTGGAGGGTACATCCTTTGTGGTACAAGTAGAGGGTACATCTACTTGGGTTTGAATGAGAACAAGAGAGGGTACATCTCTTGTGGATCAATTCTAGTGGAGGGTACATCCACTAGGGTTTCAAAGAGAACAAGGGAGGGTACATCCCTTGTGGATCTTTGCTTGTAAAAGGATTTTTACAAGGTTGAAAGAAATCTCAAGGACCGCAGGTCGCTTGGGGACTGGATGTAGGCACGGGTTGTTGCCGAACCAGTATAAAAACTCTTGTGTGTTTGTTTTCTTCTTCCCTACTCTTTTACTTTCCGCTGTGCATTTAATTTCCGCTTTTACTTTCTGTTAAGTTTCTCTTCTACTCCATATTCTCTTAATAAAATAAGTAAAAGCCTTAGAAGAGTTATTTTTTAATTAGTAAAGGTTTAGGAATAATTAATTCAACCCCCCTTCTTAATTATTCTGAGGCCACTGGATCCAACAAACGTTTGTTTGATCATTGCTCACTCGGAGACGACTTAGGATCACTTCCTAGATACTGCATTTTAATGTTTATTTGATTCAGGTATGGCCTCGATCAGCAAAAACTAATCAAAATAATTCATTGGTCTCAAGAAAGCCTATTAAAGTCTCAATCTAAAAATTCAAAATTCATTCAAGGATATGCATGTCAAAATAGAGATTTGAACAGTGCTAAGGAAATGATCAATTCACCAACACTAAAAGAAGGCTCAATACTCACATTTATGAGGGTATCTCTAAGAACAGTTCACAAAGATGTATGCTGATGCTCCCTTCTGTAGAAAACTCCAATAACCTCAATACACAAAAAAATTATTGATGACTCCCCATTGCAGTTACTTTTTGTGCATTTATGTCTCAAGGAAATTTCAATGGGGAGTTTAACCGAAAAGCGCATCGGGTCGTCAAGTATTTAAAATTAAAACGGATGAATCCGAGTATCGAACATAGGAAACTAATGTTAGCCTGAATTAAGTTCAGAATTGAAGTATTGTTGAGAGAACGAACATGTATAAGTGATAATTTCAAACAGAATTTAAACTAAACTTGTATGCTAAAAACTATAAAAATGCAAAGTAAATAAAATGACAGCAGTAGGTAGATATGTTGGGTCTTTCTAACAAACAAGCTGATGCATAGAAATATATTTCTCTAATCAATCATGCTCTTGTGTTCTATGCTATAGCCTAAATTACTAAACCCTCGATCCCTCGTTAGGTTGAATATCCAAGCTTCGTCCGCAGATCCCTTATTTAAGACTACACCCGATTTAGACAGCCCTCTTAGGTTTAGACTAACTTAAATTGAGTTTCTTCCACAGATCCCTCATGTAAGACTAGACTCAGCTCAAGTAGCTTACTAAAGTTTAGCCTAATTTAGCCTAAGCTTCGTCCGCAGGTCCCTTATGTAAGACTAGGCCTAAACTAAATAACATTATTGTAACAACATAATTAAAACCAAAACTTAACCTGCAGATCCCTCATGTAAGGCTAAGTTTCAATCCTGCTTCAATCAAGTTCTAAGGCAACAGTACATTTCCCAATGCTAAAGTCACCTAATTGTGCACACAAATGGGTGATCAGACCAAAGCATACAAACATTAAGCATTGAAGGAAGCATTGAACACAGAAAACATAATCAATTAGATATTAGGTATTTACATCAGCTGTTCATTAGAAATCCCCAACTAGGGTGTTTAGCCAACCATTACAAAGAAACCCTAACAATAAATGAGATTAAAGGCAGAGCATGATAGTTCCTTACACAAGAAGGGGGATTCCTCCTCCTCTTCTCAGCATCTCACACTCACTCTCTACTCAATAATCTCTCAAATGACAAAACCTAGGCTTCAATGCACAAGTTGTTTCTCTTTTCTTCTTATAGGGCTCTTTTCCCCAAATAGGCCTGTGGCTGCTCTGGAATTCTATGCCCTGGCCGCCCTGTAGAAGCTGTCATAAAAGGTCTAAAAGCAGTATAAAAAAATGTGTACCCTAATTCTGCACAAGACAGGCTTTAAATAGGCTCTGAAATCGCAACATTGCGCGTAGCGCCAGCCTCGCGCTTAGCACGAGTAAGTGAAATTGGGCTTAACGCCAGTCTCGCACTTAGCCTGGCTGAAGGCACGTGCTGCGCTTAGCGCACTGATTTAGCTCTGCCAGATTCTCCTTTGCGCTAAGCATGCTGAAGCTACGCTTAGCGGTGGATATGCACTTAGCCCAACTGCTACATTTTGCAATTCAAAACTTAGCCTCTTTTTCACCTGAAAATGCACAGATTTCATCATTAAATCCAATGGAAATGTTCTAGAGATGGCGTTAACCAAAAATTAAGATTTATTTACAAAAATCACTACAAAATAACCATAAATTGGGGGAACTATACAAGCTTTGGAAAATGATTTTTATACAAAAGTTAGTTGTATAAAGCGAATAACAATTATCAAGGGAATAACTGAAAACAAAAAAAATTTAAACACAAGAACAATAAATTTTTACCATAGTGATAAAATTAGAATAATGCAAGAATTCACATATATCAGAGAGAGCCCAAAGTTGGGAGAGCAATAATGACCCTCCCACACTTAAAACATGCAGTGCCCTCAATGCATAAAAATAAGAACAAAATCAAGACAAGATGAATTAAAATAAATTAAGTACTGAATACAAATGAAAATAAAGATTGGAACAAAAATAAAAATAAAATTAACTTGAAATTGAAACTATATATATATATATATATATATATATATATATATATATATATATATATATATATATATATATATATTGTAAATGAACACGGTTGTGGTGGTGTAACCATGATCGTTATCAACATTGACCATGGCCGTACTCAGATTTGATAATGAATGCATGGGTCATGCAACAAAGCGTAATTTAATGAAAAATAAAACATGCAACAAAGCGTAATTAAATGGATACCAGTCATAGGTTGCCACCTGAAAAGCGCTTGTTTAACGTCTCGAGCCTAACGTGTGATGAGGGAGTTGAAAATCAACCACCCTCGAACAAGGTGATTTTCCATTTTAGCATTGGTCCTCTAGTATAATCATTCACTGCATAACCAAGAGCTTGAATGGTGATGTTATCTTCCTTTTTCTTACTTCATCCAGGCTCTTTTGGAATGAATTTATTCCTTGAAGTGTCTTTCTTCCCCCCACTTGGGTGAGGTTTAGCCACAAAAGTCTTCATCTTGTTGGTGGCTTGCACAAAACTACATGTAAGGGAGAAGTGAAATATGACAACTCATACTAGAAAGGGGATTGAATAGTGTGCTAGTCAAAATATAAAACCTTTTCGAAATGGAACATGTTATAAGAAACAAAATTATAAGGTGGATTGTCATCCAGTGACTAAAAGTGGATTGTCGTCCAATGAGGTGTAAAACTTACCCTTTCAGTAAAAACTTTGTGTGCAGAGTTTGTCAATAATAAACAATGAAATAGTTTAATAAGCTAATTAGAGCAATAAAAATATTTCATTTTATATTGGTTCACTCAACCTAAGCTACGTCTAGTTCTCATTTACTAACCAGTACAGGGTTCCACTAATCAAACTTGATTACAACAAGTATTCTTTCCTGCCACTTCTAGCTTATAAGTATTCTCAAGGCCACTACTTGTGACACCCTCTACCACACACACACATATATATAAATAAATACTTGTGACACCCTCTACCACACACACACATATATATAAATAAAACATATAAAAATACTGATAAACAAATTCACGTGAGTAAAAAGTTCGCATTCACTTCACTATTACCAAATAAAACTTATAAAAATACATATTCGGCTCGAGGTAAGGCCGTCAAA